>NW_006431915.1:793869-822953 GCF_000325575.1 Pteropus alecto
GAAAAAAGGATTAAAGCCTTTTTCCTCGTCACTTACATATAAATCACACTCTCATACTATTGAGTCTGATTGATTTAAATGAAGTCACATATCTGTCTCCATGTCTCCTACCTGCAGAGGAGGTTGGGGAACTAAGTTTTCTTATTTTCATCTTGCAGAGCTAAGATTCATATGCTTGGAAATTCATCATACATAGTACGCATATCTGAAGGTACTGTATAACCGGGAAATTAAACAAAAGTGCCATATATTTCAAAGTTGATTTTTTTTTTAAAGGAGCAAAGGTATATTATTTACAGCTTCGAGATAAGTACTAAGAGTATTACAAAGCAGAAATAATCTAAAGAGTTGTGTCTAGGGTAGTGAAGCTAGATAGAAAAGCAAAGTAATGAGAGGCTGCTTATAAGAAAGTCTTCTGTTTAATTTGGGATCACCAGCAAATTTGACTGATAAACTTAAAAATCGAAAACAAGAGTAAAGATGAGGACCCACGTTTAGGCAAGTAAACTAGTAAATAATAGAGTAGGAAATGAAACAAAGATCTTTCTTAAAGCAAATATGGACTACAATTTAACTTAATAAGACAGATAAGGTAGAATTTAAGCAGAAGAGATCTTTGAAACCAAGTAGTTTCTTAATTTTAGAGAATACTGACGAAACGTGTGCTTGTGTGAGAGAAGAATGAAGAAACGGTGGTACCAGGGAATGGAGGGGCTTAGAATTGGAACAAAAGGCCAGACATTTTGAGTTTTAAAGAAATGTCAACCAGGGCAAGTAAGCAGCGTTCTGGGGAAATTATCAGCTGAGGCACAAACCGAGTGACCTTGTCAAGGACAGTTCCCAAAGCTAGAATTACTGTCTCTTCTGACTAGACTGTCAGTTATCTGAGTCATGACATACACTCTGTCTGGCTGAGCATTTCTTCTGATTGGTTGAAGCTCATGTTATGCTGGTAGTTAAATATTTTGAATCCCATTCTGCTGTGTTTGACACCATCTAGCTTATAAATAACATATTCATATCTTTTATTTTTCACTATTATATAACTTACATACAACAAACTGCATTAATCTTTCATGCACAGCAAAATAAACTTTCACACACATATAAAATCACATAACCATCACCGAAATAAAAATTTTGAATTTTTCCAGTATCTTAGAAGTATTCTCATGCTCCTCCCAATCAGTACCTCTCAAGTAACCACTATTCTGATTCAACCATCTATTAATTTGCTAGTCTTTTGTGTCTGACTTCTTTCACTCAGTATTATGTCATGTTATTGTATGTATTTGTAGTTCATTCTTTTTCATTCTGTGAAGGGTTCCATTGTATAAATATACCACCTATATTTTGTTACTGTTTCCTTTAAAATTATAAACCCCTTTCTTGTGGATATCACCTAAGTTAGCATCAAATTAATAAACTTTCTTATAGTATCATCCACATTTAACTTTCCTTTTATATGTTTGACTCCCTCCCTCACCTTCTCCCCCTTTTCCTGTCCCCCCTACTCTATACTCCTATTTTCTCTAACACCATTTCCTTCTTGCCATGAGAAAGTGAAAATCATTAATTCCTGTCTTTTGCCCTACTTTTGCAATGGGACAAGTTTTTCAGTTAAGACACATGGGAATATGAAGGGGAGAAAAATATATCATTCCAAAAACCTGCCTCTTTGGCATATTGATTATTTTGAGCTGGCTATTTTTAAGTTCTGAGAACTGAGTAGAACTTACCCTTTGGTAAGAGACATTTATATTTATAAGGAAAATCTCCATTCCCTCTCAGTACCAGGAAGAGATCACTAAATCTTTAGAAACTCTTACCAGTAGAGAAAGTAAGGACTAAAATCTGCATAACGAATGGCTTGGGCCATTTCAGAAAGTGACTCAGTTTTTCTGGGTCTCTTCCATGTATACAGAAGGTTACATGTTATTTAATAACATGTTTTTGTTACTAAACTTTCGTATGTTTTTCTCCTGTGAATCTGTGTTTTTCATTACAGGAGTGTCTCAGGCAAGAACCTAGAGAGTAGAAGAAATATTATTTTTTCTCTCTCACAAATACAAAGGGATGAGCTCCCAAAGGAAAGATATGGAAGGAAGGAATGTCTATATGGGAAGGTAAGAATTAGAAGTTCTCTGATTATGCTAACCTAATCTAGCTGGGTAGGGGAATATTTCTCAGTGATAGAATTCAAGGGAAACGGTGTAAGGTAGAACAGCTGATTGCCAAGTAGTTAGTAAACTATCATCTATGAAAAAGACTGATATTCCAACCAGAAAAGATCCTTGTGGAACTAGAGCCCTGAAAGAGAGAACTATAGCAGACCAGCAAAAAGAATTACAGTTTACTACGGGTGTTTGAGTAACTTTATTTACCTGCTATTTGCCTAAAATATAAAGAAGGTATATCCTTAACTCATTTCATGTTATAAGATTAGTTATGAGTTTATAGAGTAGGAAAGTCACACTTTAGTTTACTGTGTTTAACAGAGGCATCTGACAAAACTTGTTTCAGTTTCTTATTGCTGCTTTAACAAATTACCCAAATTTAGTGGCTTAAAACTAATATTTTTATTTTCTTATAGTAATAGAAGTCAGAAGTCCAAAATAGGTCTCACTGGGCTAAAATTAAGGTGTCAGTGAAGCATTCTTTGTGGGCATTCTAATGGAGAATCTGTTTCCCTACCTTTTCCAGCTTCTAGAAACCTCCTGCCTTCCTTGGTTCAAGGCACATTCCTATCTTCAAAGCTAGCAACATAGTATCTTCAAATCTCTCTGACTCTGACCTTCCTGCTTCCCTCCCTTTTTCATTTATAAGGACGCCTTTAATTACATGGGCCCTACCCAGACAATCCAGGATAATCTCCTCATTTCAAAGTCCTTGATTTAATCACATCTAGAAAGTTCTCCCCCTCCCCCCACCATGAAAGGTAACATATTCACAAGTTCTAGGGATTAGAAAGTGGGCATCTTTGGGAGGTGGCATGATTCTGTCTACCACAGTAGGACTCAGTGACTTCTTTTAATAGGAAAGATGTTACCAAAAAATGTCCAACCCTGAAGGCTTTGACTTTACATCTAAAAGAAGATGGTGTCTAGACACAGAGCATAACAGAAAATGAGTAGCCAGTTCTCGGTGGCAGGCCCTGGTAGTTCACACAGTTCACGGTGTGGGAAAGCTTAAGTTATAGATCTAAAAGAAGATGGTGTCTAGACACAGAGCATAACAGAAAATGAGTAGCCAGTTCTCGGTGGCAGGCCCTGGTAGTTCACACAGTTCACGGTGTGGGAAAGCTAAATAGCCTAAGTTATAGAAATGTATGCATATGTGCCGTCATAAGTGAAAACTAGCGTGATCCCCATGAAGCATTCATTATCTCTCCCTCAACCTTTTCCTCCAGATTCGATCTCAATTCTTTTCTCTGATTCTCTTTCACAACCTGATCATTTCACCAGCATAGCACATTTTATATTGAATCTCTCTTTTTACAAATATGCCTCCACACTCAGATGGGAGATCCTCAAGGGCAAAGACAATGATTTCCTCACACAGGTGTTCCAGGGCCCACAGCAGAGTACTCAGCCCATATTAGGCACACAATACATATTTGTTGAATTAGCCTCTATTTGTTCACTTTGGTCATTTTACTATCAAAACAAACTCCTTGGACAATAGTCTTCTCCTACTGTATGTTACTATTTTACACCCACAAAGGCATAACAATAGGGAACTCCACGGATGGGATTCAGATAATCCACAAGATCCCTGAATGCATGAACAAAATGCAGGGTGTACGTGAGAAGACAAAACATCCTTTTCAGCAATGCCACCTTATGAGAAGAGTATTGATTATCTCTTGTTGCACTGTTGGAAGGAGTATTGCACATGTCCTTAGACAGTTTGACAAGGTGAAGGTTCAACTTCACACAGAGCAGAATAAAAGACGGTACTTTATTTTTGAGAAGCAATTGGATGTTTTAATCGTGTCACTCTTGAATGGCCATGGTTACTTTTTCATAATGAAAGGTCTAATTGCTTTCAGTTCCAGCTTCCATTTTCAAGCTGGTCTGAGGCATTAGTGTCTGTCTCCATTAGCCTTTTGCTGCAAGTTATTTGTATGATACTTTCAGTGCCAGCTGTATTACAAAAATGTTGATGGCCAGTATCTTGGCCTGTGATAATTGCGTGCTTTCAGTGTGAGAACTGCCAAGATGTTAATTAGCCTAGTGTAAGGACTACATGTCAACATTTTTATTTTCATTTTGATCTTTATCCAACATTATCTTCTTTTTAAGTAGATGTCTGCTAAAGTGTTTTGAGAGGTGCTTGTTTTCACAAAATAATCATCCTGGATTAGTGAGTTATGAACAGCTGTCTCGAGAACTGATTTAGTCCATTACTTGAAGCATGAACCAAAACATTATTGGTACACAGAGAATTTATGGGAAAATTCACTTTTGCCATGCTCTGACGACAGCATAGCCAGTCAGGGTGCTCTTCTGGGACTAAAGCAATTTCACTATTCATAGAACTTTGATATCTAATGGTTTCTTGATTAGCAGAAAGAACTACACATATCAAGAAGCAGGTCAACAGAGAAAAGGAAGCTAAATAAGCTTCTTATGACTTCACTGTGAACATTCTAATGTGGTTTTTTTGTTGTTGTTGTTCCCTTTGGTCTGTCTAAAATTGTTATTGTTAAGCAAAAGTTTGCGTACCACAACCCTGTCTTACATGGAATTAGGATTTCTGATTCATGGTCCAGCTTTCACCACTCATTTTACTGATAGATTTTAGGGTTCTAGATTGAGTTTACCGATTTGGCAGCCAGGCAAATAATTATTAAAATTAAAAATGGCATGGCCCTGACAGTGAAGTCTTTGGGCACCTTGGGTACACAGAAATGGTTAGAGTTGCCAAGTGGCATGAGTGAGAGCTTCTATCCTGAAGGAGATAATCTACGCAGCATAATGCCTGGGACAGGTAGACAATGAGTGTTATATATTATAATCCTCATCAGTGATGATGAAAATGCTAACAACAGTAATAAATTATTGTTCACACTGAGAGTGTAATGCTTGATTCTCAGATTTAATTATTGTTAGATTATCCTGGAAGAGAGCATTGTATAGTGAAATGGGTTTGGACATAGAGGATGTTAGGAGACTTGAGTTCTAGACCTCTTTATTACACATATAATTTTTATGGCCTTAAGAAAGTCAAATAATTTCTCTGGGTCAGTTTCTCTGGGTCTGTCAGTTTCCTTAATCATAAAATGAGGATGGGGATGGATATTAACTATAAGTTAGTAAGGTAAAATAAATGCTCTAAAATTGGATTGTGGTGATGGCTGTGCAACTTGGCACATTTACTAAAAATTACTGAATTATACACTTAAAATGGATGGATTTCATGCCATGTAAATGTGTTAAAAAGATGAACATGCTTATTCATTCTTTCAGCAAATGAATGGTATGCCCTGTTCTCAAAGAGCTTATAGTCTCAGATAGGAGATAGATAAATTTGCAATTATGTCGCTTTTCACCATTTACTCAGTGTCAAGCACTGTTTAAGCACTTTATACACATTAACCTTTTTAAAAATTAATTAATTAATTAATTAATTAATTAACAGTAAGGCATATATATATTTACACTGCATGTTCACCTCCCATAGTTAGATTTCTTTCTGTCACCACATATTTGACCCCCTTTACCCCGTCTACCTTCCCCCTCTCCCTCACCCCCTACCCTCTGGTATCCACTAGCCTATAGTCCATGTCCATGAATCTCTGTTTGTTTGTCTTATTCCTTTATTGCTTTTAGGTTTATATCCCACATATAAGTGATATCATGTGATTTTCAACATTTTCTGTCTGGCTTATTTCCCTTAGCATGATTATCTCGAGGTCCATCCGTATTGTTGCAAATGGCAGTATTTCATCTCTTCTTATGGCTGAGTAATATTCCATTGTATGTACCACAGCTGCTTTATCCAATTATCTATTACAGGACACTTCGGTTGCTTCCATGTCCTGGCCACTGTGAATAATGCCCTTTTAATCTTCATAACTATTATCATTTCCCTTTCACAAATGAGGAATCTGCTATACATATTATTGGGGGTCACACATCCATTAAGTGGCAGAGCTGAGATTCAAGCCCAGATCTTTTGGCTCCAGAGTGTGTTCCTCTTAACTAGTAGCCCCCGTGGCTTCTTAATCATAATGTGCACAAAATAAGGCGTTTGGGAGTTGTAAAGGGCATGCAACAACCTTGAATGGTCAGGAAAGGCCTTTCAAAGGGGCTATGACATACATGCTGAATAACTGAGTAGTAGTTTGCCAACAAAGAAATGGAGGTAACATCTGAGAAAACAGAATACGTAAAAGCGCAAATGCAAGCAATCGTGATTTCTGAGCTCTCTTCCAGCTCTAATAGTTTAAATCAGGAAATAAATCGAAGTGACATAAATAGAAGTAATCGAGAAGAGTGTTAAAAATCCAATAGAAATAGTAAAAATGTCTTTAAAAATGTATGACTTCATAAAAGTTTCTTTTTTGTTTTAAAGCCTGTTGCAGAAGCAGCAAAAGGAGAAAATTCATTTATTATTTCATACGGCCTAATATTGCTGTTTTCTGGAGAGCAATTTTTCCTGTTTGAGTTACTTGGTGTAGAGAGAGGACAGGAAACATGACAGTTTTCCTATCTGTGTACTGAGGGGGATCCAGGCTCAGCCATCTGAGACTCCTCAGAGCAGTGTGAAATCGTTGTCTTTGTTTTAATTTCAGCCAGACAAGAAGAAGAGGGACGCGAAGGACACAAAGATAGCAAGTGTCTGAGGCAAATACAGTCTAAATTCAGTGGGAATTGCTTTATTGAAGTGGCCTCATTTGCAGGCATATGGCTTTACAGCAAACTTTACCAAGATAATGAATTATATAAGCAAAGTGCTGTAGTTTGAATTTTCTCTATATTTTAAATATCTTCCTTGTTTTTGATAATATCCTTTTCTCATTTACTATTATGTTTTTAACATTATCTCTTTAGTTTATTTATCAATTCACCAATTTTTCTTGTTTCTATTTCAGAACTGTTTGCTTTTCACTTTATTTCACCTTTGTGTCTGTATTTTTAGGTGCTCTTTTTGTTAATTTCTTAAAATCTTATTTTATTAGCTCACTTTTTTTTCAGTTAAAGCTTATAAAGCAATCAATTTGTCTTTAAGCATAGCCTTGGCCATAATTTTTAATGAGTAATATGAATTTACTGAGGTATACACTCACTAAATTGATCAAGAATCTTTAATTCTTGATTTTAGTCATGATCTGCTGACTCTGCCTTTCCCATCATTTGTTAATATCTTAGATTTAATACCATTTAATTTAATACCATTTTGATTATATGCACTCCAGTCATATTAGGCAATTCTAGTGGAAATTTGGTAAGAACAGTAAAATACACAAACTCAAATAACCATTGTGTGAAAGTGACAGGAAATGTCAATATAAGGAAAATAATCTATTATAACAAAGAGGAATACAAACTATTATAAATAAGTAGTGCTGAGCATGGTTTAGGTTACTATATGAAAATAATATGTATAGCCGCAAATGAGAAGACTCTTTTTGAGGGAAATAAAATAAAAAATTACTCAAAATAAATAGGTGCTGATTATCTTCGAGTTCGATTCAGAAAAGGGGAGGAAATCCAACACTTTAAATTGGTGGATCTCTGGGACCTTGAATCCAACAACATTGAAAGATTTGCTTTCTACTTGACTCTCTGACCATGAAAGAATACCGGCAGTGTCATTTATATTGTTAGCAAAGCCTGAGAAATTTATGACTTTAGGAAGAAAGTACCTTCCTTGGAAACAGTGAGACAAACTCAGCTTTGGGCAGAGATAGCACTAACCAATCTCAGTGGAATGAACATAGAACTTAAGAGATAGTAGGGAATGTGGAACACGTCTGGAATGAAATAATGGAATGCAAACTATGGTGGATGAGTTGGAGGGAAGGGAATTTATGGATATGAACTCTGCTTCCCTTGCTTCTGTATTTCTAACCTAATGTGTCTTCTGTTCTGTCAGTTGGCATGCTGAAGTGGCAATCGAGTAAGCAGGGGAATTCTAGGAAGTTTAGAGACGTCTAGGAAGTTTAAAGTCTAGTCTAGGAAGTCCAAATCATGCTGAATTCTTATACACATGGAGGTGATCATATGAGGGTGGAGTTCACTGACTCCCATAGTTCACATGAATTTCTCAGTCTGCTTCCATCCATTTTCTTAACACTACATCCCTTGACACTATTTATGATGCTACAGAGGTGAAACCTGATTGATATGTGCATCTATGCTTGGTTTAAGACGCTGTTAGTACACTCAGAGCAAGTGTGATAAATAGATTTTGTGTTTCTCTAGGAGCCTCACCATGTAAATTGATGACTGCTGCCCAGGGGAATGAGCAGGGCCTGAGGACATGAAGAGAGATTAGTTTAAGTGTGACAAGGCCATAATCTGTAACAAGAAACATCTATCATTGTCACAAGAGAACCACAGTGCTAGGAAGACCCTCTATGCTTGGAAAAAGACTCCCACTTCACGGCTGACAGTTCAGGCCTCCTTAGCACAACTCCACTTGTTCCCTCCAAAAAAGCTCGTTTATTCAAATTTGACAAACTAATTACTGCTACCATTTGGTTTTGAATGACTCAATTATGGCTGCAGTCACTTGGCTTAGTAATTACCAAAATTATGGTTTGGGCCCAAGTCCAGTTCTGTCTTTCTTCTCCTCCCTATAGAAGCAGAAAGAGGCACTTTTATAGAAAAATAGATGGTGATTCAGGAGCTAGGTTGTAGCAATTTATTTTAAATGGCCTCAGTCAATGGGACATAAAACTAAATAGCCTGGCTTAAGAATAGGGCTAAATTTTTTCTTGCTCTTTAAGAAAACTGATACCCTGTAACTACAGGCTTGGTTTAAATGGATAATTCTAATCGCTTCATGAATGAAGCAAAAACTATTTTTCCCCTTTTAGTCCTGTTCTTCTGCTAACCTTATTAAAGTGTACTAACTGATCATTAATCCATTGTGTTTTGGTTTAATTAGAGTGAAGATTCTAGGTTCTTAACCCCTCTTTCCCAGGTTGGTTTTGGAGAGAAGAAAGCACGAGGGGTTGGGGGCGGGGGGAGGGATACAGATTTTAGAGATTCTGCAGGCAAGTTTTACTTGGTTTGGAGGTTTGGCAGAGTTTTATTGCTGAAATCACTAGGCATATAGGGGATAATGTTTAGTCAAAGAAAGAACATTGGAAAGTTTCAAATTATTTTTGTTGTTTTTGTCCTGTGTAATCTTGGTTAAGTCACTTAATGTCAGTAGTGTTGATTTCCTTAATTTCTGAATATAAATTAATGAGTTATTTTTCTCATGAGACTTTTGTCTGAATACAATAAAGATTGCTGAAATCACTAGGCATAGAGGGGATAATGTTTAGTCAAATAAAGAACATTGGAAAGTTTCAAATTATTTTTGTTGTTTTTGTCCTGTGTAATCTTGGTTAAGTCACTTAATGTCAGTAGTGTTGATTTCCTTAATTTCTGAATATAAATTAATGAGTTATTTTTCTCATGAGACTTTTGTCTGAATACAATAAAGTACCCAAAAGAAATAAAAAAACAAAGGCAACAAATAGTTAAAAATATGGCAGACATTAAAGCAACTATATCAATAATTATTTTAAATGTGAAGTAACCAAATACACCAATAAGAGACAGAGACTGTCAGAGTTGGTTAAAAAAAAAAAAAAAAAAAAGATCCCACTATAAGTTGTTTGTAAGAAATCCACTTTAAAGACTTAGATTAAAAGAAAAAGAATGAAGAATGATATACTATGCTAACACTTATCAAAAGAAAGCTGAAGTAGTTATATTAATTTTAAACAAAGCAGACTTGAGAACAAAGACATTTTTCAGAGATAAAGACAGACATTATATAATGATAAAAGGGTCAGTTATCTAAGAAAACATGTACCTAACAAAAGAGCTTCAAAATACATGAAGCAAAAACTGTTAGAATTGTAAGGAGAAAAGGACAAACACACTATTATAGATGGCCTTTTAAATACCACCCCTCTTTCAGTAACTGACAGACAAAATGGGCAGAAAATCAGTAAGGATATAGTTGACCTGAACCACACTATCAATCAACTTGATCTAATTGACATTTATAGAATACTCTATTCAACAACAGCAGAATACACATTCTTCACAAGTTCACATGGAATATTCACCAAAATTGAGAACATTCTGGCTGAAAAAATACACATTAACAAATTTGAAAGAATAGAAATCATACAAAGCATTCTGTCAGACCGCAATAGAATTAAATGCGGAATTAATGACAGAAAGATAGGTAGAAAAGGTCCAAATATGTAAAGAATTGGGGACCACAGGGAAGACAGAACTGGAACAAAGCATAGACTCAGAAATTTGTTGTTGCTCTGTGTGTGTGTGTGTGTGTGTGTGTGTGTATTGGTGAAAAGGATACCTTGGAGAGAGCAGCTCTGTTCTGTTCTTAGCTATAAAGAGGAAAATATCAGGGTTGGGTTGAGATTTCATCACTCTCTCTGAGAATTAAGTTAGTAAGCATTCCCTTGCAAAAGCTGACATGTCCACAAATGTAATAGATCCTAATTATTTGTAAATTCTATATTTGTGAATTTGTCTGCTCCCCTAAATTTATTTGTAACTCTAAAATCAATACTCATAGTGTTTCCACGGTTATTCATGGACACGGGCACAGTGGTAAAAAATTTGAGTGACCCAACTCGCACATTCCCAGCTGAGGTTGAGAAAGGTGATGATGCTCTGCCCTCGCGTTTCAGCCCCCACACTATAAATAGCTTTCCTTTCCCAGTCTATTTGGTGCCATGTGTTTTGCATTTTTGTGCTTTTTGGGGGCGGGAGGAGGGGGGAGGCTGATTTTGCTGTTTAGAATGACCTCATTAAACAATGTGTCTGTAAACAGACTCAAATAGAACAAGGTTATGTATCATTACGTAGATGAAAATGTGACCAGAGGCTCAAAGGAATCTAACCCTATATTTCCCCTAGGAGCAATGGTTCAAAATTCAATAATTCAGTGTTTCTGATGACTTTATAGAACAAAATTACCTTGCATAATGAGAATCAACCATAAGCACGATTGTCGACACCCACTAACTACTAGACATTGAACTTTGTGGTACTTATGGAAAATTTATTCAACAAATATGTATGGGTTCTTTCAATGTGCCAGATTTTTTCAAAGTAATGAGGCAACAGTAGTGTTTAAACAAAAATCCTCACCCTTCTTTCCTAATGGGACTTATATTTTAGTAAAGGCAGAAAGGAAATAGATACATGAATGTATAATATGTTGGTGATGGTAAGTGCTTTGAAGAAACCTTCCACACCCTGGTATACAGAGTACGTAAATGAAACTCAGAGAAGTTATTTAAGCTGTTTGTGAAAAACAAATCCAAATGAAAAATGTCAAAATTCAAGCTCATATTTTTGGGCTTCAAATCCCATGCTCTTTGAACTAATTTATACTTCATCCTTCTCATGAATGCACATACCACATACTCCAACTTCTTGGTAGAACTACTTCTAGCTTCTGTGAGGAAAAGCTTATCTCAAAACAATAGGAGTCTGTAGAACAATGATTTTCAACATGGGGGCCAATTTGGGCTCTCCAGGGGATGTTTGACAATATCTAGAGACATTTTTGGTTTTCATACTTGGGAAGTGGATGAGTGGCATTTGATGAGTAAAGACCAGGGATGGTGCTTAACATTCTACAAAGTAAAACAAAGAATTATCTGACCCTAATAGCGCTTAGGTGGAGAAATTCTGCTCTAGAGCCATGGAACTTGGAAAAAGACAGAAGAGCAGGACTTCCAAGTAGCTAGCTCAGGACTCAGGTAGGCAAAGAAAGGATCTGATCTTTTGGCTTCCAGTGATCAGATTAATTGTTCAGCATCATCCAGCTATTGTCAACTTAAGATTTTAAAAGTTTGAAGTGCTCTCACTTTGGATGCCAATATATATCCCTTTCCCAACGAACTTGTCCTCTCTAATCTGCTTCAGAATTTTGAGTATTTAGGAACCTAGGAGTGAAAATAAGAAGAAAGACAAAAGAAGAAAATAATGGCAGAAAAAAAAATGGAGGGATGGACTAAAATAAAAGTATCTGAAAGAGAAACCTGAAGGCCCTCTCTTATGTTCTTCCTTCTTTCCTCCCTCCCTCTCATCATTCCTCCAGTTCTCCCCACTCTCTTCCTTTCAATAGATATTTATTCATTTTATTCTGCTAGGCACAGTGTATATGTGAGATCATCTCTGAGGTCACTTTATTACTAATAAGCATAGGATTTTACAAAGTACATTTTATATCTATTATTTCATTGAAGTTTTTCATAAGCTTCATTTCACAAAATAAACCAAGACTGAGGGAGCATATGTGAATTTACCCAGGGTAACAGTAGAAAAAGAACTCATGCCTATACTGTTTTTTCTCTATATAATGCTGACATAGATATGAAGGTTATGGGGATGTGTAGTTCTATATTGTCCTGCAGTTACAAAGGTATCAGAAGTGGTGTTTATTTTGGGTTATAAAAATCATACAAAACACATTTCTCTTAGTTTCAGATATTAGAGCATAGTGATTAGACATTTATGTAATTTACAAAGTAATGCTCTGATTAGTCTAGTACCCACCTGGCACTATACAGAATTATTACAATATTAATGACTAAAACACAAAACACATTTTTTTAAATAGGTGATGAGCTATCTTGGGTATTCATAATGAAATCTACAAAATAACACTAAAATAAGTAAGTGTTCTATTGAACTGCTATTAGTTACCAAGCTCTAACACAAAATAGTGCATCTAATTCACCAAAATATTCATCCTGGTTCTGAGAGGCTGAATAACTTTGGTACATGTGATTAAACTTAAAAGGAGCATTACAGTGAGTAAAGCAAAAAAAAAAAAATTTAAAGGACCTTCCAAATGTGTTGTTTGTATTAAAAGAGACTTTGCTATAATGAATAAGGTCCCCCAAAATAATACAATTTAATACTTTTGGTCCAAAAATTAGAATAAGTTTGGTGCATAAACGGTACACAAACAACTAAGATGATTAAGTGTTGGCTCTGATTGACTGGTCCATTAGAAAATTAAAGAATTCTGGTGACCTCTAATTTGTGGATCTGAATTCCATCTTATTCAGGGTTTGCATCTTAAAGCCACTTGGGATACTGCTGGGAAACGTAAGATGTCAAGCTTCATGGAAAACTTGGAGCTCTCCCCAGTCCATAGCAGAACTTGTTTTGTGTTCTAAATTCTGTCTCTAAGGCAAACAAAACAGACATCTACTACAACCAAATTAATCCAGCAGCTAAGGATCAAAAGAGTATGTACACATTGAGATCCTCTAGGAGGTAAATTGGCTAACTAGTATAATTTCTGTCTTTTTGCTTTTTAAAGGTGAATGAAGACTTGATGAAAGCATTATCTCCGGAAAGGGCAGCTTGAAACATCAAGAGAAGGGATGAAAGTTATATACATCCTGCATACTCATTTTATTTTCTGAGTCTCTTAGGAGCCAGATTTGCTCTCTATTATTTCTGTGGACTCATGCTTATGATGGCTTATTTTGTGTTTGTTATTGATTTTTTATTAACACATTTAGAGAAATTTTGTCGTGAAACCTGAGTTTAAATTGTATTACTCCAGGGATAATGTGTAGTTTGCCTTTGCCAGTTGCCTGGGGTCACTACCAACCTCAAAATAAATGATCCTTTTGAGGTTTTCGGGAAAACCATTTATTTGAATTTAATTTGCAGAAATACTTAATTAGTTCTGCTTACAAAATCTCAGCTAAAGTCTTCCTGCTGCCTCTTTTGATTTTTTTTTTTTTCCAATTCACCTTTTCGGTGAGAATATAGACATTTGGGTACACGGATATATGCAGGGGCTTCCTAGTAGACATCATCCACAGCTATCAGTCCTGACTATCAGAACTGAAGCTCAAGGGCACCAGATATAGGCAACTAAGTAATATCAGAGTTCATTTCCCTCTCTGGATTCCTATTTATTTTTCATTTTTGGCCTCTAAGAATTTCACTAATTTCCTCTCAACTTAGATATACTTACAATTAGCAATATTGACAATTAAAACTAGTATTATGTTGTTATTCCTAGTGGAACAACTTTTCAAGGTGTCTAGTTCACCATATTGCCAGAAATTAATGATTACTCTCTATGAATTTATTATAGTCTATCATACTTCTATATAAACTAACTTTTTTAGTTAACTATATATATATATTCTGTCATTTTTCTCATACTGGCATATATTTATTTGCTTTTTAAAAATGGCTACATAATATTAAATATTATAGATAAACCATCATTTAGTTAACACGTTCCCTACTGATGGATATTTAAATTTTTTTGTTACTACAAAAAAATCAACATATATAGGCTTGCGGATTTATATATCTAGATTAATTCTTTAGAGTTAGAATTGCTAGGTTAAAGAACATGATATTTAAATGCTGATGTTTATGTCTAATTTGCTTTTCAGAGTTTGATACACTAATTTGAGAGAGAAAGAGAAAATCAGTGTGTCTGAATCCTCATTGCCTTATCTGTGCTGGGTTTTCTCGAGCCTGTTATTATTAATCTGAGGGAATAGTTTTTTTCTTAACTTTATTCTAGAATTTATTCCATGGAGTCAAACAGTAGACAAATTTGCATGGAATGTTTTTAATAGATATTTTTCATTCCAGATGAAGAATTAATTTCAACCAGTTTTTCTCACATAAGACTATGAAATATAATCTGTTCAGGGCCATGTCATTAGATTTCTCATCTGATTGCGAGTGCCCTAATTGCTTGGAGAGTACTCAAAATGAGTCTGACTATAACTCTTGTTCCAACAAGAGTGGTGATGACTCTGTATATTCAAGATCGAGAAAGAAACCCAAGCCTTCTTCTGGTGTGCAGTGCTTTGCTCCTCAGTGTTTTTCCACCAGGCCAGAGAATGACAACAAAAAAGACTCAGCGTTTCTTCCCTCAGAGGAGGAAAGCTACGTCCAGTCATCTCAGAACAATCCTCTCAGTCTGAACCCTGAGGGCATTACAAGGAAAACCAGACCATTGCGAGAGCTGACGCTCGAAGAATTACTGAGGGAGTTTGGGGATAGCTGGAAGTTCCACCCCAACTCCATGTCTGTGGGCCACTTCAGAGATCAGGTGGTAATGAAGTTCAGAAGAGCTCTGTATTATTCTGGAATATGGGTGACACATGTCCAAGGCTACAGACTTGAAAAGCACTTTTCAGCTAATTATTTCAAGAGAAACCCGAGTTGCCTACAGCGGCTAGTCCCCTGGCTGAAACGGGAACTAACGGCTGTTTATGGAGATTATGGCTATACCGTGAAGAATATCCTAAACACCATTCTCCATCACATGACAGAATATGATCTGGACAGTGAGTCCTTTATTCACCTCCTGGAACCGTATCTCCAACAACACACCCACCATTTTCTGCATGAGTTTATCAGTTTTGTTCACTCACCTTATAACATGGAGACTTATGACCAACGAGCCATCTATCAATGTTCTGTTTCACCATGGGTGAAAAAGAAGTCCATCGCATCGGCTCCTGTTTTGCCTTTGCCAAAGGATCAGGCTCTGCTGGAATCTCAATATGATACGATGCAGTCCAGAAACACCCACGGCCAATGGAATAATGAGAGGCCTCTGTCAGGCTTGAAACAGTTTCCAAGTGGTAACTCTTCTTTGAAGGAATTTGAAATCCCATTAGTCCATCACAAAACAGCAAGCAAAATTCATGCTTGGATCAAAGACAAAACAGAATCAGGTGACCATAAAAGCATGATTTCTACTAATAATATGTCACTGAACTGGGCTACACCAAGGGAGAGGGGCCCAGGTTTATTGAATTGCAAGCAAAATGTTCAAGAAAGGAAGACAGAAGGGATAAAGTTGCTTCCTGGTCATGGAATGGATCTGGGAAAAGATGAAACAGCTGCACACGTCTTCAGTTCCCCGGCAATTTTTAATCAGGGGAAGCAAAGGAAGTATAGTTCTAAAGAAACAGGGGTTTTGAGCCTAGGCCAGCAGATCAATTTACAGAAAAAAGAAGCAGAAAATAATAAATACTCAGATACTTCACCAAAGATCTTTCAAAGACGATTGCCCAGAGACACTTCCTTGATTAGTTGCACATGCAGAAAGAGGGACCCTTCATGGAGTTGCATTTCAGAAAATGCCCTTTCTTCTAAGAGAGATGGCAGGAAGCTGAGCTCTTCCAGAAAAAAGAGGATGAAATGCAGACAATCTTCCCCATTTGTAGAATTGGGTTCACACGCCAGTAGAAGGACCCAAAGACAATCAAGGTCCAGTACTCACAGATCCAAATCTTGGTGTGTTAGACTTTCAAAAAGATCTGTAAGCAGAGAATCAAGTAATCCTCCTCTGAGAGGGAGCCACAGAAGCAAACACTTCACCCAGAATATATGCTGTGAGCCTTCAAAAGAAAAGAATATGCATGGCTATGAATCAAGGTATGGGAGGGCATCTTCAACCACAGTCCAATACATGAAGCATCCTTCAAATGCTGGGAAGGGGCCCAAGTGTCCTCCTAAAAGTGAAAGTGCTTCCCAAGCTGGAAGCCACTGTAACAGTCCCACATGCTTACAGAATGAGAAATACAGATCCCCAAGTAAAGAAGACATAATGCAAAAAGCCACATTTCCTGGAGCTAGAAGAACCAGAGCAGTTGGGCGCAAAAAAACCAAATGCCAGTGTCTGGATATACAAACAACAGAAGTAGTCAGAGATGAAGTGGGGGATCTGAATGCTATAAGGCAGGTGAGTGCACCTGCCTGCAGGAGGCAAACCCAAAAGAAAAAGAATTCAAGCCTTAAGAAACATCACCTGGCTGAGAATGAACATAAAGGAGACAAAGTATCAGAAACACAGAGGTATAAATTGTTTTAAAAGGCAAATCAGTTTACCACTGAGGATCTCTGAAAGTATGAATGTAATCTGAAAAAGATTACTAAAAAGACTCATCCTATCTTCTTGTAACTGGAACTAAAAACATAACAATTAAATTCAAGGCTTCGTTTGGACACAAATGCATATTATTAAATTGGCCATATATATAAATATTATTTGTCTTTTTTCTTCTTAACTGAATTCTTAAAATATTTGACATAATTTTTAGTTCCCAGATTTAACTGTGAAGATTGGCTGCCAGAAGTAGCAACACCACAGAGACTATATTAACAACAGGAGTATACATGTTACTTAACACAAGTTATGCATATTAAGTCTTTCTAAACACAAGTGTCATTAATAAATACATATATATGTATATATTCCAGACCTGGAAAATAAGAGGGCATGATCACTGTCTTATGATATAGTTACTGCCTCCAAGTATTTCACAATCTAGTTTTGAAAGCAGCTATAAATAAATAGGAAAAATGAACATCTATGGGATATTGAGCCCTGCTTTCCTACCTCCCTACCCTGAAAACTGTGCCTTCACACACTGACATCTACGTATCTTCATCAAAAGCCACCATGTTTTTAGATGACACTGATTCCCTACTCACTGCAACCCAGTCCAGTGGTTGTGACAATACCTAAGCCAAGCTAATTACAGGATTTTGCCCCTCTGCTCACATAATTAATGAGCCCATTGCAGTCAAGTTACAGTACTTCCCCGATATTTTTCAAACTGGTTCTGATGAAAAGGATCATTGTCCCCTCCTTAGTGGCAGAGGGTAAAAGATTTAAAGTTTGGATACTACTTATAGCTACATTTCTCAATTTATTAAGAAAGTCAGTTTGAGGTAAGAGAGGAGAAAGCTAACAAAGAAAAGTGAGATAAGTCATGAGGAGAGATTCTTGGAGTCAGGACCTGGATCTTCTAGAACTTGAGCTGTCCTTTTGCCCTTCACAGGGTTTTATTTTTTAACCCTTCATTAGGTTTTGAGATTTCCAATTACTTGCAACCAAGCAATTCACTGTGAAGTGGAATGATGGAAGTCTGTGAGAGAGTAGACAGGGATCAACAATTCCCTTGGGGAGGTTCCTGAAGCCTTCTTGGAGAGGTGATGTATGAGCTTAAAGAGCAAATAAGAATTTTCTATGTAAATGTGTTGGAAGGAGCCATCGAGAAAAGTGAGTAACTTGAAAAAAAAAAGGGGGGAAAAAATTTCCAGCACTTTCTCTCCAACTGGGAAATTTAGAGTGAGACGCTGAGGAAGGAGGCTGATGTCACATTGTGAACAGGAATGGAACATGAATTTTGTGGGTGCACAGCAGGCGTGAAGCACCTAAATGCAGCTCAGGACTCAAAATTCAAATTTATATTTTTTAAACAACATTTTATTTTAATAACGCCCTTTTAAAAAGTCAAGACATGTTTTTTAAGAAATCTTAGAAAACCTGTGTAAAGGATAAAAATGTGTTCCTGTATATTCAGTTATAAACTGAATACGTGTGTGTGTGTGTGTGCGTGTGTGTGTGTGTGTGTGTGTGTGTGTGTATACACACTTTCATTAAGTTAAATGAGCAATCCATTATTGACCATAAGGTAAAACTCTCATGGAAAAAAATTCATGAGAATATATGTAAAGTCTTAAAATTAGCAAAAGGAAATCAGTTGTAGTGGTCCAAGGTCGCCACAACTTAGTAGTAGTTAACATTAGAAAAGAAAGCAAAACTGTTATTGTGGTCAAAAGTATACTTATGAATCGATGTTAGGCTGCATTCAAAACTGCGGAGAATTTCTCTGGGTAGGGAAAACCAAAATAGAGATCTAAATATCTTCAAAAACATGAACGGATGTTCTCTAGGAAAGTATATTTCTATGGGTGAGTTGGAGAATAGTATATTTCTATGGGTGATTTCATTTCAGGAGAAAGTTACAGAGAGGTAATTTTTGCTTAATCAAAGAAAGCCTGTCCTGTCAGTGTAGCCATAAGGTTCTTATGAGAGTGGACATATGGTAAATCAAGAGGCCAATGGAGGAAGGAGCTCTCATCTTCAAGAGTGTTCATGCTTGCTGGATCCCAATAATATGAGAAATCTGACTGGATGTTTTTATAAATTCTCATTTAACTCAGAGATTCCAAGATTCATTAAAGAGTTATAGAAATTTGCTAATGAACCGAACACATCATAACTTTAAATAGTGAAAAAACTTTTCTTGGATGGGAAAAAGAAGAAAAAAAATTCAATAACACAGTAACAATAATATTGAAAGTTTACTATTTGTGAGATACCCACATACTTTATGAGATATTATTTGAATCTACACTTTATAGATGAAGGAAACTGAGGCTTAATGATGTTACTTGCCAAAGGGCACGAAGCTAGTAAATGTTGCGCTCTGGATTCAAACCCAGATGGCCCTAACTCCAGAGTCACTGATCTAAAACTCAACTTGACACTGGCTACTTTTTTGTTGTTGTTGTTTTCAATTATCTACTATCTTTCATACCCTGTGGTGAACACATTCACAAACATTATGTCATTTTACCTTTAAACAATAAGGTTGGTTTAATCATACCTGTGTTTTCAATGAGAAAAACAAGTTTCAGAGAGGTTATAGTATAACAAGCAACAGAGCCAAGAACCAAACTATAGGTCTAACTGCCCATGCTTTGTGTTTATACAGCTTATCATGCCTGACCGAGCTTTTCAAGTCTAACTAAAATGTATCTATGACCCTTCCTCACCTAATCTGTTATCGAGAACACTTTTTCATTCAAAACCCAGAATACTAATATAACCATGCATGGTAAAGCATTAAGGGTTGCTTCTATTTATTTATAAAGATAAAAGCCAATTCCTCTTTCTCAAGTTCACCCTGAATTGTCCTTTTGATGGTAATGGGGTTCATCTCAGCCAACTGGGAAGAGGCAGGTGAATGATTTTCAATATATATGCTTCAGTTCATATATTGTCTTCTATGACATGTGGGTTAGCTGAGACACTGAAGCCCAGGGGCAGTTTTTATCTCTGTCCTTGACTCTAATGCTCTTTGGGGTACATTTTATTACCTAATGACAGGCAGATAAGGAGAAATAAGATTTCTGAAGAGATTTGAGTCACTATCAGGTGCAAATATTCTTTAAAAATGAGTTATTAATGTTTATATCTTTTTATCATGCATATTTTAGCTAATGTGTATTTATTAATCCCCACAGCCACTGCTTAGGAAAGGCCTTCCATCTGTGCTCCCTGGAACCGTTAGCGTATCCTTCTAACTGGTTTCCCTGCTTCTGGAATCTTTCTTTCCACATTATCAGCCAAACTGCTACGGTAATTCCAATAAACAAACTTATTTGTATAATTTCTCTGCCTAAAATTCTCCATTGGTTCCCTGTTGCATAGAGGATAAAATCTAAATTCTTCAGTCTTGCATATAAGGACTCTCTGGCCCCAGTCCATTCTTATATTCTTTTGTCCTGAAGGACAAAACACACAAAACACAGACATACATACATATTCATCATGCATGAGGACATATATACACACATCCTCATGTCTGCATACATTGTCTCTATCAACAGAATAGACTGTAACTTCTCTGCCTCAGACAAATATATTCCCTTCCCACCACTTATTTCATTGTCTTCCATATAGTAGGTGTTCAATTAACATATTGCTTCTAATTGATCTGATACTATTGAACTGTATGATCTTGGATAAGTTAGTTAATTTTCCTGCAATTCAGTTTTAACCTCAGTTCAATGAAATTGATTCAATCACCTTTTGAACCACTGATCTAACATTCTGTAAAACAATGTCACAGTCTGCCATCTGAACCTTCTCATACTTCATGTCAGTGGTTGTGACTGGACTCATCATTCACTCTCACCTAGCTTTTTTTTTTTTAAATCACATTATTGAGATCTATGGAGGATTTTCAGTTTTTTTAGTAGCCTGTAATATAAGTTGGACTTGGCAATACTCTACTGGAGGATTTTTTAGATTTTTTTTAAATTTCTAATATTCTATAAATCTTTGACTTTTGAATATAATTAAGTTAAATAGTCACTTCAAAGTGACTATTAAGCCCCTAGAAGTATTGTTATAGCTAAGTACTGATAACAAATTTAATCATATTATTAACAGATCCAAAATAAAATCTTAGGAAATTGTTTAGCAATACTGTCACATTTTTGTCTCATTAATATATAATTTATTAATGTAAGTTATAAGAACACAGGTAGCTTTAACAGTTTCAGTAATGCTCCACTGTAAAACTGCTTAGGTTGTTGACAGGTATATTTTTTATGTTATAAACAAATATGTTATAAATATTATTTTTAGGTAACAAACACCATACAAAACATTTTGAAATATGAAGATTCTATATATATGCTTTATTTACCAGTCACTCAGAAGAATAGGTACCATATTGCCGCATAATTATAGTGCCTGGATTTTAAAACAGGCAAGGAACAGATGCAACAGCCTAATAGCTGATTCAAGGAAATGATCAATTGCTTCCCTGTTTAACCCTTTAATACTTTCTCAGATTCTACTGTCTACTCTACCAAGTTCTTTGCTTCCCGTCCCCCCTCCCCGCCCACCAAAATATGGTCTAAGGACCCAGTGAAATGTCATGTCCTCAATCAGGCCAGGCCATTGTTCAACTTCATATTATTTCTTAGCTCAGAATGTTCTTTGCTCCACTGTTTAGACAATACTTTCTAGAATCCATCCAAGGAACACCTTCTCTTATTTGATATTTGAAAGCTTATTTGATATTTTCCCAAATGTCAAGCTGTTAAAAGTGAACAATTACTTCCTCTGTGCCCCCATACAAACTTGTATTGTAATAACAAAAGAAACATTTTTGACTTTATACCTTCCATGTCTGAGGCTACCCTCCCCTTCTTCCTGCCCCAAGGATGAGAGTTTTTTAAGACAAGGCACATAGTAGGTGCTTAGTAAACACTGAATGGATAAGTAAATGATGAAAGATACAAAGTTTTATATGTGAGTTGAGTAGGATCAGCAGTTGTAAGAGCCATCATGGGGAAATAGTGACAAGCAAGGTCCCTGCCATGAAATCCAGTGTGACCCATTTCAACCTCTCTTCTGTACAGAACCTAAAAATCAGCCAACTGTGCCAAACAAGGTAAATCCCAAGGAGATTCTAACAAATGCCCTTAGATAATCACTTATCTATTAATATGAATTACTCTGCACTACATCAAAATGATACTTGCTACTTGATAGAAATTCAGAGTCTCAGACTCTAACCTGAATCAGAATTTTAATATTCATTTTAATATTATCTCCAGTGACTCATATGCACATTATTTTGAGAAACACTTTTTAAAAATAACAGTGTGAAGCTAAACTCCAACTAGAAATTATGCTTTTATCCAAAATTTTAAAATACATGTCTACTATTACATGCTATCCAATAATTTTGACTATAATAAACAAGATTTTAGGTTGAACGAAAAATTGAGGTAGTATGAACAGAATCTAATTAATAAACTTATGTAATTGTTCATTATTTATAACCGCTTGAATAAGTCCCTCCAGAAATATAGATAGGTAGGTAGGTAGGTAGATTAGATAGACAGACAGATAGATATAGACAGACTGCATAATTTTTACATTATATGTGTAGGAAGCAGATGGATTATTCTATACACGGAATCATGGAACCTACGTGAATGTAAATTCACGGGCAGAAATACACTAGTAGGGAATGTTCATGAAGTCCATTAGGATCAAGCTCTGATCAAACAAACAAAGCTTTAAGAAACACAAATGTAACCAGAGCATTTTAAAAGTATGTAAAGAGGCAGTATAGCATAGTAGCTTAAAGCTTCTCCAGAGCCAGGCTATCTGGATTCGAATCCTTATTGTATGCTTATTAGCTGTTTGGCCTTGGGCAAGTTATTTGAAACACTGTTCCTCAATTTCCGCATCCATAAATGAGGATAATAATAGTTCTTAGCTCAAAGAGTTGTTATGAGGAGTCAATATAAGTAAAATGCTTAAAACAGTGCCTAGCGCATAGTGCTATATAAGTGTGTGTGTGTGTATGTGTGTGTGTGTGTGTGCTCGCGCGCACGCGCTATTTGCTATCATTTATTATCATTATTACTATAAAGATTTGGCATATGAGAGGACACAGGTTGGTCTAGACATAGGAATTGGCCCATCACAAGAACTGAAGAGGCAGAAAACAAAGGAAGGCAAATGGGAAATCGTGATGTGATGAGCGTGTTTGAGATTTTGAGCATAAATAATCCGGCAATAGGACACTCAGGAGGGTCAAGCTACCATAAAAGGAACAGGGAGACAGAGACAAAAAGGAAACTACCAATTATTGAATACATACAGTGTGCTGGGACAGTGTCAGCAGCTTTCACTTAGCTAGCTAGCTGGTTTAATCCTAGGCTTACTGATCAGGTCTGTCTTGTTAACCTCATATTAAACATGTGGAAATTGAGACTCAGAGATGCTAAATGAATTATTTAAGATTTAAAAAGTAGAAGGTGACAAAACTTGACTCGAATAAAGGGCTGCTTAGATTTAACAATCCTACACTTCACGCTTATCTAAAATAAATCCACTTGTTTAACCAGTAGGAAATGGGCTAATTCTTTCCAGTATGATTTAAGCTCTTTTAAGGATGATGATGATGGTGGCAGTGGCTGACACTGATATATAAGCACTACAACAGTGCCAAGCACTATTCTAAACATATGCCTCACGTTACCTCTTTTAATTTTACCAAGAACCCTTGAGGAAGATATATTATTATGATTCCTGTTTTGCAGATTAAAAAGAAAAAAAAAAAAACCTAGGCACAGAGAACTTAGGGAACTTACTCAAGGTTACACATGTAATGGTGGCAGAGCTGGGCTTTTAACCCAAGCAATATGGAACCAGCATCCATGCACTTAACCATCCCACTGTACTGTCTCCTGTTAAAAGAGCAACAACAACATGATGGAGGAGAGGCAATGAATTTATGTTTTTTAGCACCTATTGCATATTAAAATATATGCTCCCTTATCTAATTCTTAACACCATGATATGTGGTAGGGAACAGTTTTGATGATATGAATGAGAGAAATAGAAAGCCCTAAAATAACCATGTTTTAGTTAAATTAGAATTCAGAAAAATAAATCTCTTGATCAGGAGTCAGCAAAATTTTTCTGTAAAGGGCCCGATAGTAAATATTTTAGGCTTTGTAGGAACACAGTCTCTGTAGCAACTAATTACCTCTGCCATCACAGCATAAAAGCAGCCAAAGATGGTGCAAAAAGTGTTGCTGCACCAGATTTGGCCCATCATTTTCAGATCCCTGTTCTTGATCTTTAGGTACTAAAAAGAATATACATTTTTCATTTATGATTACCGGTTAGTACAATTCATAATTTAAAAACATAGATATAGCCTTATTTAGGATTTTGTTTCTTAAGAATCAAGTAAAACAGAGAATGGTCGAACTACAGAATATTAGTGCTACAAAAGGCTGGCTCTGCCAATGGTCTATTTTTGGAAAAGCAAAATATTTTAAGGAATGTGGATGGTTTGTTTTATTCTACAAATTATAGGTAAATGATGAACCATCAGAGCCAGCAATACTTCCCTGGAAAGGATTTTAAAATTATAAAAACAAAGTAAAGTTTATTTAAAAAAAAAAAAAACAGCTACTAAAGTGAAGTATTAGATTGAGATCATAGATTGTGTCCCCCACTTTTCCTTTCTCTATTTTTCATCCTATCACCAGGCATTTATAATAAGTCCACGATGAAAAATTACACTCATTTCATCTTGAAAGAAATATCGCATCCACATGTGGGCCAAGTGATTTAATCTTGATTAGTGCTGTCTGAAGCCTTGTCAGATGGGTTAAAAGTGAAGTATTAGATTGAGATCATAGATTGTGTCCCCCACTTTTCCTTTCTCTATTTTTCATCCTATCACCAGGCATTTATAATAAGTCCACGATGAAAAATTACACTCATTTCATCTTGAAAGAAATATCGCATCCACATGTGGGCCAAGTGATTTAATCTTGATTAGTGCTGTCTGAAGCCTTGTCAGATGGGTTAGTGATTGGTCATGTATTTTGTAGCACTGCTATTAAATCCACTGGGAATTAACATGTTAAATCCATAATCATGCTTTATTACCTGTATAATCCTGGGTTAACGGCAAAATGAAGTTGATTCATTTTTCACATGTTCGCCAAAGTGAAGTCATATTTTTTCTCTTAACTAGTAATTAACCTTTACGACTTTATTAACTACTTTATTAAATTTAAATGAAATGTTTATTGGAACGAGTTCATGGGAAGTGTAAACCGCAATGCCAGTATGGCCCTGGTGATGTCCTGTTCCTGGAACTTCTCTATTAAAAAGGTTCATATTATAAGTAGTTTATTTTTTATCACAGGGTACGAGTGCTTGTAACTTAATAAACAGTGAGGCATAATAAAACAAGCAATGGCTTTGGAATCAGATGGACCTGGGATCAAATTCATATCTAATTGCTTACAAGCTATGTGACCTAAGGCAAGTTACCTCATATTTCCAAGGCTCAGTTTCCTTATATATAACATATAAATAATAGCAATCCAGACGTCTGAGGATAATGGAGGTGAATGAAATCGTGTGGGAAGATATGAGAGGCAGTCAATTTGCAGAGGAGTTTTTATTAAAGCTTCTATTTTTGGTCAAAGCAGAAAGATTTTGGTATGGTACTCATATAGAAGAGAACAGTGGAGGCAAAAGGATAATGTCTATTCCTAACTTCTTTCTACCTTCTCCAGCCCCATGGACTAAATAGGAACCCTATAAAGAGAAAATACATGGCATAGACTGATAATATCTTTCATTAAGAATCTCTAGGACTGTCACCAGCCTAAATAGTCATCTTGTACAAATCAGAGAAAAGTCTCCCTTGGGCAGAGACAGGCCTGTGGACACACAGCAGAGAGAGTTTTATGTGAAGAAGAGGGTGGAGTAGGGCTTGGTGAGCCCAGCATGTATTGGGTATCAGCTTCCCTAGTTGCTCAACAGGGCACATCTGCACCCCAGGGTTTGAAATGGGCTTTTGGTTGCCCAGTTGGACACGACTTTCCCAGCCTCTGGTCGCAGGAATTAGTTCCAACTAACGAGAGTATGCACAAGTGATGTCTATAATAACTTCCAATCATCTTCCTTAAGAAAAGCCCTATTGTCCTGGATATTCTCTTCTTTTTACCTCTGTGTGGGAAATAGCAACAATGGGGTGGTCATCTGGAATACAGAGACAGAAGCCATGTGTTGAAGATGGCAGAACTACTCCATCAGCCTGGTGGAAACAGCCACCATCAGTCCCGGGCTGCTCGTTTCTAGAATATACATCAACAAAAATAAACTTCTGTCATGATGAAGCCCCCATGTGTTGTGCTCTTTCTGTTATATCAGCCTCGCTTGTATTCTAATTAGTATGGGGCTTTTAGATCAGAGTTGAAGGAGTTATTTTTATGACAGAGTCTGACTTCCAGTGACATAAGAAATGCTGCTTTGGTTTCCAGGTGAAAAGCTATGATGAAGTATGGAGAGGAGCACATGGAGTGCTTTGGCACAGTGGCAGTACCTAGGAAGGCTGCAGCAGAGCAATGATGGAGACTGTGATACATGACGGGAAATGACAGATGCCCAAGTAACTTGGCAATGCAGTGGCTCTGCTCAACTGAAGTGGCACATAGGAGATCTTCCTATGGACTCCTCATTACACTTGAGTGAGAAGGATGGTATAGATGGCTAAGGTCCGCACAAGTAAGTGATGGGAAAAACAAAACTTGCATTATTATTGTTACTCTGACCCCATCTATACGCACAAGCTGATAGGACTTTGAGTCAATCAAGGTCCAATGAAGAAAATAGAAATCGTTCTGTGTATTTCAAATAAAGGTACTTTAGAAAAGGGTTATTGTTTCAAAAGTAATTGAAAATTTGAGAAAGGGGAAGATGAGGTAATACAGAGATTAGGAAGTACAGGAAGGTCCCGGGACTATAAGAACAAAAAGGAAGAGATGGTATTAACAAACCCAAGAAAGTGCTCACTATCTATGGTGGTGGTGGAGCTTACTACAGCTGTTGCAGCTGCTTCTCCTAGAACTACTGATCACTCTTGGGCTTGTAAATCCTGGCAGGCATTGGCCAGTTACCACTGCTACTCCTGCTAGAAACTATAAAGGCTACTGGTGTTCATAGTTTCCTGCTATGAAAAGAGAAAAAAAAGATGAACCTATAGAAACTAAGTTTGGAATTATACATTCACTTTATAAAGGCAATTTTCATGTTGCTGTGGAGGAATTAGAGGTGAGGGGCTGGAGGCCAGGAAACCTGCCAACTGGAGGTGATGTTGTCCACAGTCTCTAGAACGATGTTAGGTAGACAGCAAACCTCCAATATGTATATGGTGATCTAGAAATTGAATACAAACCTTTCTGTTTCTTCAACTTTTAATTTTAAGGTCTATCTCCCTTTTCAATACACAGCTATTGAAATTGTTTATGTGCCACGAACAAGTGTAAGTTCATGGCACATAAACTATTTTTTAAGCAGCTAATAATATAATTATGTACCTGACATATACTCCCTTTGCTTCACATTTTGTAAATTTTTCATAGCATGAAGTTTATTTCATTGCAAATTATGAAACACTGAATTAAACATAAGCTTGAATGCCAAAGGAGTAATAGAAGTATGTCAAAGTTTCACCTGCTCTTGGTTTAATTTAAATAAAATTTGCTGGTCTTCAGAGATGGACACTGAAAGCTTATCAGTGAATAATTTTAACAAATGAGTGATATACATATTCAAAGAAATATCGACGAAGGTACTAATATTTTGTTGGAACACTGACACTTATTCACTACGTTTTTTCAAGTCGTTAGGTTTATTTCTCACGGAGTCATTCTATCTCAGGTTTTGATGCTTGAGGTACACAAATTTTATCTCTACTCTTACCAGGAACTCATACCCTTAACCCCTAGCTTGTACAAATGACTAAGGAACCCTGCTTATTGGGATTGCAATGACTACTAAACTACGTATTAGAGAGGGCCCACGAGATCCAGTGACCCTATTACTGTCTCCTCATTTGAGCGATGGAACCTCATTTGTCACATTATTTCAAAGTGATGCCTTTTTACACCTGACTGGTTTACCTTGGGTCAATATTACTGACAAATGACTATCTCCTTCAATATCAACCAGTGATAACTCTTAATGTGACTTATAGTTGCAAAAGATTAAACTTCCAGTATACTTACAAACCAAGAGAAGTCTTGTCAAGGAATATTTCTAAGTTTCTTTAGTGCCCAGCACTGTGCTACATAGAAAATACATAAACTGCGTAAAATCATAGCTCCATTCTTTGAATGCCTGGCAGTGGGCTGAACATTTTACATTCGTTATTTCAGCTAGTCCTCTCAGTTATGCTAAAGGGTATTTTCATGCCTATTTTATAAATAGGGAGACAGACTTGGCAGTAGATTTAAACTTAGCTCTGTCTGACCCCAACATCTTTGCTGCTAATCTTAGACAGGATTCCTGCCTTTTGGGGTTGGTTATATCCTTTAGGGAATAAAAGAAAGGCCCACGTGGCCATCGTTTTACCAATCTCTTTTTCATCTCCCTCTCTGTCCCCACACACAAGGTTTACTGGACTTACCTTATCTAAGTAAATACACGATCAACAAATCATCAACCTCTACATGCACAGATGAGTCTGCTATTTGTGGTGTTTTCCATGACTCTTTAGCCTCCGTCCATGGCTCTTTCCTCATATGTGTGTATGTCTTCCAGCCTCTTGCATAGCAATTGTCTCTTTATACCAGATTAGCCCTTGGGAGACAGACCAGGCAATTAGGCTCCAAGGCCACTTGACCACTTCTCTGACCCGGACTGGTGCCTCTAGGCCCCCT
>NW_006431915.1:822988-854735 GCF_000325575.1 Pteropus alecto
ACTAACTCCTATTCTCAGCATTCTTTCCTTTTCTTTATGATGCTGCTATAACCTGCTTTACCCTGCAGAGTGAGATTTGGTCTCACACGCTTCCCCTCCATCCATGCTACCCACAAACGTAAACCGGCAGGCCTTTCATGTGTATATTTTAGCATTTTTAACCACTGTAAAAACAGAGACAAAGACAGATAGAAACAAACAAGGGTAAGATATAAATGTTGTAAAAGCCTGTTGTTGCTCCTGATTCCATAAGGTTGGGGGGCATTCATCTGAAAACCTCAGATTGTGCTCAACCTTTTCTGAATTGCTGATAACTGCTCATTGTCAACACAAGAAAGTCAAAGGTTTTGCATACTAGGTCCCCCACTGGCCTGTCTGATGCCATCTCCTATCATTCATAACTCACACTCCAGCCACGGAGCACTGCAACCATGCCCCTTTACACTTATTTCCTCTGCACTTGCCACTGCCCCTGCCAGGAAGGACTTCTTCCCTATCTAGTCCATGTGAATGGCATTGTCCTTCAAACATCAGCTCCTATTTCATTTCCCTTGTAAAAATTTTCCTGATTCCCTCGGGCTTCATGAACAGCTCCTTCTATTCTGTCTGCCTAACAGTACTTCATGTCTGCCTCTCTTATAAGCCCTTCTCCCATCATATTTATGTGCCCATATCTCTGCTTGAATAAGATGTTCTTAATGGCGGGGGCCATATTTTGTTTACTCTATTGCCTTCTTGGCACTTACTAAGTGTCTGGATCTTAGAAAGTACCCCTCCCCCAAATTTGTTGAACACACAAATAAATGCATGAATAAGTGAATCACATGCTTGAGAGCATATGAAAATGAGGACAAGTCATTATCATAACCATGTGTCACACATCCCAGGGCCAAGAATGTGAATGACAGTTTTAAAACCTCCCATATTTATAACGTCTCTATTCACATCATATTGCTACAGAAACCTGGCATTTTATACCAGTTTTTTTCTACCTAAGGATGTGGAAGAATTACTCTTCCCCATCAAGGAGAGGCAGTGTGTCAGTCTGATGTGTGTTCTGTAGCAGAGCAGTACCCTCCACAAAGTGATTGCCTGTCAGCTTTATGGCAGGTGTTACAGCAAGCCAGCTCTATCTGGCACAGAGGGGAGTTAATGAAGGAGTGGTGGTAGGGGGGACATCTTGAAATATTCAGACAGCATGGCTGGGAGCTGGGTGACTGAAGGGAGAAGGCTCCCTCTCAAGCACATAGGAAGGGGTCTACTTCTGGCCTTTGAAGGGGACAAAGTTATCAGAGAAGTGCACTGTCCCCACCTTCTTGGGTAGCTACAGGCCCTTCTGTGTGGGGCTTGTCCTCATCCTCCCACCTTCTGAAGCAAGCAGCCAAGGTATTCCTAGGTATCATTTTAGTGTCAAGGACGTCAAAGATCGGTGACTCTCCTTACCTGTTTTTGGAGATGAATACATGGGATGTGAAAACAAGATGGGGCCTCTCTTGTCCTTTAAAGTCTGTTTAGCCTGAGAGAGGATTCGCTCTCCTTCCACTTTGTTATCTTCAGATAACACGACATCGCATCATACCTGGGGAAAAAAAGTTGTCTCACTGATTGAAGTTGAACATTTATATTTATATCTGGTATTGTGGCAGATTGAGATATGGGCCATACTTTCAAAAAAATATATAGTCCATGGAGAAACACACAAGTTAACCAATGATTACACTGTGATAAGTGTGACTTATGGAAGAGCTTAAAACAAGGCACTGTGAAGAATATGCTGGGGGACTCCTAAGTCATATTCTGTGGTTTATGTAAAGCATCCCGAGGAAGACAGGAGTTGAGCTGAGTAATAAAAATCATCAATAGTTAAATAGGTTGAAAGAATATAAGAGGCTTTCAGGCCAAGAAAACAAGATATATGAAAAAAAAGGGCAACATGATACTTCTTCTGGGAGTTATTATTTAACCTCACTGGCACACGAGCTGGGAAGTAGAGAGTAGGAAAAGATAATGCCGGAGAGTTAGGTTCAGAGAAGGCTGTGATGGGTTTGGTGAGTAATGTTGAGAAGTTTGGACTTTGAGAACACAGAGGAGTGGCTGAGAACCACAATCCAAAAGTTCAAGTTGATTAAAGGGGATGTTGCCATAAAGAAGAACCGAGTAGATGAAGATGAGTCCTGACTCCCGACGTGGAATACAAAAAGCTGGGTTTCCTTGCTGCTCTGACAGGGGAAATGAGCAGCCTACGTACCACAAGGCCAAATGCCCCAACTGACCAGCTACTAATGTGATGTTGGACAGATTACAGCTGAATACAGCTGAATACAATCCTTTAAGTATAAATTCTTCACTTTCACGAGTCCCCATTATTTTTCTACTTGAAAAGCTGGTGTAACAAATCTATCGCACAGCCAATTTGTGAGTATTAAGTAAAATAACATGGGAGAAAAGTGAAAAGCGCTTAATATAATGTCTGACACATACTTGGTGCCCAACAAATTGTTAAACTTAAATTGTAACATATTTATTAGAACTCTACACCAACACTCCCCAGCAGGACTTTCTGTGATGATAAAAATGTTTTATGTCTGTGCTGTCTAATGCTGTAGCCACTAGCGACATGTGGCTATTAAGCACCTAAAATGTGGTTAGTGCAACTGTGGAACTAAATTATTAATTGTATTTCATTTCAATTAATTTAAAGTTAAGTACCCATGTGTAGCTAATGGCTGGCATATTGAACAACACAGCTTCATTTTTTTTATAAATTCTTTGCAAAATTAAAATGTTTTGTTCTAAAAATATAAAAAATATAAGGTTGGTCATTTCCAATTTTGGTAACCTTTTAGCATAACATAATAGTAATTAGAGTAATTCTACTCTGTTTATCACTCACATTTTGAAATTTCTGTGTACAAATAACTTTTTTAAGACAATAATTTTGATTTTGACAGCATGTTTGGATACATGTTATAAAATAAATATAAAACTGAATAATTAATTTTAAAAATAAAATTACCTAACAACATATACATTATTGATCCCATTTATTTTAGAAAGATATACATCAAAACTTTAATACTGTAATCACAAGAATGTGGGATTATATGTGATTTGTGTTATCTCCTCTCTGAATGTTTAATATTGCTTAAATCTTTTTAAAGGAACAAGTGTTAATTTTATAATTTGAATTATTTTGTTTGTGTTACAAAAATAAAAATGAATTAACCACAAAGATTCCAGAAAATAAGAATAAGCCCCAGTCCACAGGAACACTGCCTCCAGTTGTGTCTCCATTTAAGGCATTCAACTTTGGCTTTCTATCATGACTAGAGATTCACCCTTTGATATAAAATTAGGTAGAAAAAAGTTAAAGCAGTTGGTCTGAGAGCCATTCACTCCCTTTACCAAGAGTATGCTACTGAGTAAAAGCAAATAGGGTAGGTGACAGAGTCTAATCTCCTTGTTGGCATGATAATTAGACCTCTTGGTAAGTGATAAAATGACATTTGCTAGGAAGAGGATCCTTAACTATTGAATGCTCTTAACAGGATGTGTTGATTATGTATTGGTCAGAAATTAAACCCATAATCTATGGATTTATGATGTATAGTTCCTTTAAAATAGCAAGGACATTGAAAGGAAACCCCTGACTAATTCACGAAGAAAGTGGTTCTTCCCTAACATTACTCATCAGCAAAAGTTAACTGAGCATCCAGGCTTCTCCAGGCACTGTCCATAGTGCTGGTTATTCAGAAGTCAAGACATAATCACTATTTTTAAACAGCTCATCAGCTAAAAGGACTCTGTGTTGACAGTGCTAAGAAATAAACACAGATGCTATGTTAGTACATATAAGAGGTAGAAACCCAATCTGAAAAATTATGGGAAGTTTCCTTAAAGAGGTGATATCCTAGAGGAAACGTTGACATTATCTTGACAAATGGCTGTTGGGTATTCTTCGAATTTTGAAAAGATTAATAGTAAGAAGCATAGGTCTAATACAAAGCATGGCATATGGTGAAATTAAAAGTAGACCACGATGCTTGAAGTCTTGTTCATAGAAGAAGAAAATCAATGATGGACAATGATGCAGGAAAGGGGCATATTAGATCTTTTCTGTGACTTAGGGCAGGGGTCCCCAACCAGGTACAAGTCTGTGGCCTCTTAGGAACCAGGCTGCACAGCAGGAAGTGAGTGGTGGGAGAGCAAGCAAAGCTTCAACTGTATTTGCAGCCACTCCCCAGTGCTAGCATCACTGCCTCAGCTCCACCTCAGATTGCCAGGCATTAGATTCTCATAGGAGCACCAGTTCCTGGTGCCAAAAAGGTTGAGAACCACCGACTTAGGGAATTTCCCAACTATATTGAAAAAAAGGAAGCTTTTTAGGAAAACAGTGACACAATCATATTAGTATTTTAGAATGGTCATTCTAGAAATAGTGTGGAAAATTGATTAGGAGGAAATAAGGCAGGAAGTTAGGAAGATTTATCAGTGATCAAGAAGAAAAATATCAGGAATCTGAAATAAGGCAGAGGCAGTGAGAGTGGAGAAATGAGAGTCATTTTGACAGCCATTTAGGAAGGTCAGTCTATAAGATTAGATAGATTAAATGTGGAAAGAAAAGGATGAAAGTGAAGAGAGTCATTTTGACAGCCATTTAGGAAGGTCAGTCTATAAGATTAGATAGATAAGAAAAGGATGAAAGTGAAGAGAATGACTTATTTTCTTATTTGGGCAACCAAGTAGATGGGTTTACCAAAGATATAGCCCAATGGAAAAAATTAATTTAAGAAAAAATTATAAATTAATTCAGTTAGGTTTTTGAATTTGAGGTATCTGTGAGTTATAAAAATGGAGATATTTAATAAGCACTTTTATATGATACCTAGAGTATAAAGATCTAAGCTAAAGATATAATCTGGAGGTTATAGCTTGCAGGTAAAAGTTGAATTCTCTAGGAGGGTTAAACATTGATCCACAGGGACGAAGGGAAAAGTACAATAGGGCTGGGACCAAGAACCAATACGTGTGCATGAAGGAAGAGCAGAAGGGAAGGAGCACACCCAGGAGACAAGGAAGCAACAGCCAGAGAGGTAGGACATATCCGAAGCACTGAGATGGACACCAAGGGAGGAGAGAAAGGAATGATCCGTGTCAAATACTCCCGAGCCATCAAGTTAAAAAATATCCAATGTTTTGAAAATCAAGGAGATCATTGACAGCTCTGGCAAGAGCAGGTTCATTGGTAACAGAAAGTGAAATCCAGGAGGAGTTATTGGAAACTATCACAAGGAGAGAAGAGTAGGCTTCCTTTTACAGTCTCCTGGTTCCTATCAGTAATTAGGATTCTCTCTCCTACCCACAGAGTGTGAGACATTGTCAAAAAGGGGACAGAGTCTCACTAATCTTTGTTCTCTTCTCTTTAAAGAAAATAGAGTGCTGCCTACTTGTTTCCTGGTCTCAGATATAAGGTAAGTTCAAACCTTGGTCCTGCTCTTTTTAGCTTTGTGACCTTGAGCATGTCTCTTAATTCTTGGTTACAATAGCATAAATAATGTTTACTAAAAGGAAGTAGTGGACCAGCTGCAAGGCATCACCTGGGAGGCTGTTAGAAAAGCATACTCCCAGGTCCCACCCACGGCCTGTTGCATCTGAACCTACATTTCAACAAGCTTTTCTGATTCTCACGCACATAAAGTTTGAAAGGCATTGACTTAACTCAGTAAATTCAAATTTTCCAACTAAAAAATGGGATGTAATCCTGACACACAGATTTTCGTAAAGACCAATATTTAAAGTGAAAGTTAATATCAATTTGTATTAACCCTTGAACCTATTGCTCAATGATATGGAGGTAAGAGAAAATAAAAAGGGGAAATCCCAAATACTTCTTGTACCATTTCCTTCTTAAATTGTAAACTTTTACAAGGTAAACCTGTCTTAAGAAATAGACCATGCACTATTTCTGCTTTGGGGTGAAATCAATCAATATTTCCCAAGTGATTGGAATCAATTTTGTCAGCTTCTACAAGAAGATATGTGGACCATTTGAGATACCACGGGGTGAAATCTGTTGTACATGGAACTAAACCTATAAAAAAGGAAAAACAGTTACTTATCACGTATATAATATTGGTGCTCGTTGCCTTGTAACTGATATTTCTGACCAAACACCCACACAGTCATACACTCTTATGTGCATGTCTGCCCACCCCTCTGGGTTAGAGTTCATTATTCAACCATTTAACAAATCTTATTTATTAGGCAGCTACTCTGTGCCTGGCATTGTGCTCAGCTAGAAGTATGACAGTGTAACCACTTGATGCAGTCCTCAACATTGTGAAGTCCACGATCTCATTTTTCACGCAGAAGTTGGCTCTACTCCTGCCCCCAGCATCCTGGCCTCTCAATTTTAGTTTATCATTTAGTACTGCCCCTTAGTTCCCCTGCTTTTAAATGACAACCAGGGTCATCCTACTGCTGACATTTCACTGCCCAATATAATTCTGCCTCTCAAGTTTACAATTGCTCAAACACTTCCAACAGCAATCCAGTACTCATTTATTTACCGTTTGTTCAACATATATTGTTGAACATACTGTTTGCTAAAGCACTGTTCTAGAAGCAGGGCCCAGACTCTGATTTGCCAAATAAAGAATATGATAATTTTTAGTTAACAACAATCCTGCCATTGTAGTTTTGTTAAAGATAAGTTCTCTGAGGAGTGCTACACTTAAGGTTACCCTAATTACAATAGCAATTTACTCAGGAATTTAATGACTTTTATTTGAAGCTTTTACAGCTTTCCTGGAATTTTCCTATTTGTGTACATCCGTATTATCAAGTCCTTGCAACTTTCCTTTTCTACTTTGATTCCTTTATAAGATAGTGTCCCACTGAGGTGGATCTGAATATTCTTCTGTTCTTTGAAATAAAAGTGTAAGGTTATTCCAGATTTAAATAATTGGTACCATATAGCTCTGCGGGATGCAGAGATCAAAAAGCCCTTGATATCCTTGTTTTCATTTTGTTGTTCTAATATTCTGACCCAGGTCTTCTGGGTCAAGTTCAAATATCAATTATTTATCATATTCTTAATATTATTGCATGAAATAAACCCTTCCACTAGAAGACCGTTTCAACTCAGCTGAGGTAACATGGAAGCTAAAGACAGAAGCCTGAAAGATGTAGAATAATCCGATGATCCCAGGCACAGAGGGAGAGAAAGAGAAAAGAAAGGAAAATAGTGATAGAAGTGTATTGGAAAGAGAGAAAGTAGCTTCCAGTTATTGCTCAGCAAATCCAAAGAAGGGCAGTAATTTATTTGCTCATGTGAAATAGAAAGTATAAGAAAGTTTTTGAATATTAGAGCTGGATTCTATTAAAATAATGCAACATGACTAGGGATTAGGATTTTTATCTCGCAAGTGTAGTGTCATATAATGAGAAGAAAGACTTTAAAGAAATATTCCACAATGTTATCTATGCAACTGACCTGGGGAGATGGGATTACTAGGTATTTTTGCTTTCCTCTTTCTAGTTGTCCACACTGGGAATGCTTTGTTCCAATATGAAAAAAAAAAAAAAATCAATACTCATTTAAAAATGAAATGCTCCCTTCTCCTATCTTCATAAACAATCACTTTCGAGTAGGTCTAAGTTTATTGCAACAGGAAAATTTTGAGTTTCAAATGAGCCTGTTACTGAGACCACGATTTCCATTCCAATTTCTCTCCTGAGAAAGGAGTGTGGAGATGTTTGAGTTGAAAATGTATCTCTAAGCCATTCCCAAAGGCTGGGCACCCTGTAGTTCTCCCTTTTTAAAGAGCAAAACAATATGGTCACTTCTCACAACACATTCTTAGCAGAGTTCAATTGACTTTATATCTACCACCATGCATTCCCGAACTGAAAAAATATAAACAAATAAAAATAGCAATGATGCAGATCCATGAGTCCACCTCACCCCTTCCACTACCACAGGTGTGCTCTGGGTGAGGATGGCTTTACAGCCAGTAAAAAAGCAGAAGGGATAGCTGAGAAAGTGTTTCAGGAGCAAAAGTCAAGAGCAAGGGTCTCAGTGGAGTAGAACAGCCAGTGTAGCCCAGGATATGGCAGCATCTGACATGAACCTCTTCTTGCTGAGCATACCGAAGCATCTGGAGGTGGGCACATTCACCTGAATTAGTTGCTTGCCAGGTTCCACCTGGAGGATCCTACTTCATCATCATAATCAGGGAAACCTCCTTTTTACAACCTTTCCTGACTATGTAGTTACCCTCTGTTCTGTGTCTGTGCCTTTTCCATGCTTGTTACTGCTTTTACACATAGAATAATCATTTTTTTCTAGTTATTTGGCAATTATGTTCATATATAATTGTTATATATAGATGTATATCTATTTATACATATGTTACATATAATTGTTACATATAATTGTATATAGATGTATATCTATTTATACATGTGTTACATATAATTGTTACATATAATTGTAATAATGTAATTGTTACATAAAATAATATATTGTTTTTACCTGTGTTCCCTTCTATACCATGCGCTCTATAGGGGATAGGGCTGTATCTCCATTATTTAGCACAGGGTCCGGAATAGATGCCTCTCTTCACATTCGTGAATGAATGGATAATTGGTTAAAATGAAATAAGGCAAGAGAAGCATAACTGCTCATTAAGGTAGGTGCTGTGACATAATAAAATTGATTTCTGTGCCTTTTGTGTGCCATGGGAAACTTATCTGAGCTTTTTATCCTGCAACTACAATGGAAAAGAACTTCTGACTGAAGGTTTGTATCTGGCCTTAAATTCTAGTTCTTTCCTAGATAAGTCTCCAAGTCAGTTTCTTTATTTGTAAAGTAAGGGAGATAAACTAGGAATATCCTAAATTCTTTCCTCTCTTTTAGTGTTTAGGATATTTTCACTGAACATTATTATCAAATGTGTTAGTAATTTTGTTAATAGTTTCCTGCATTTCAATCCAGTTCCCTTTAGATTCCGACTATGTGCTACTTCGCCGAGTGACATAGCTTCTGACATGTGATCTGAAAACAGTTTAATGTACATATAAGATCGTTCATATTCTAATAGTGAGCTTATATTTATAAAGATGTGATTTTTGATATTACATCTTTATATTTTAATTTAACCTAGAAAAATTAGATAAGAGTAATCATTTCTTTATGCTATCATCTCCCTAATTGGCTGTAAGCTCCCTACACACAGGAAAATACATTTCCTGTTTCTCTGGCCTCACGAACCAGCCCTGGGACTGCCACGAAATGATAATCAGTACACATTCATTTAATTGAGCTGAAATCCCTGAGTACCATTTCTTCCATCTTCCAGGCCTGCAGGCCATTGTTTATTTAACAAGCTGTTATATTTAACAGATAGATTTCAAACCCCAAAATCTGGTTCTGGTGCCTTCACTTTTCACCATTAGGATAGCTCACCTCGAGAGAACCCCCTTCTTAGGAAAAATGAGTAAAAGACCTTAAAACATAATCTTTTAAAACTATATAACCAAGACTCTTCAGAAAACCTTCTCTCATTTGAGATGTCTTTGTATTTTGACAGAAATATCCATTTCATGCTGATATTGCTATCACCGAATCACTGTTACTGATGTCTCCATCCCCAACCTCAACTATTATCTCCCCTTCCTACAGACTCTCCGTAAGTCACTCAGTCTGTCAGTCTCCTGATTCGTAGCCTTAAAATATCAATTTTTAGCACACCACATATATCGAAGCCGTAATAGTCCAATCACTGTAATCTTAGTAGGATTTCAGGACATAGCAGTGAAGGTCTGAGTCTCTAATATTTTCCTCACTCTGAGGGCCCACTCAGGACTGCCCCCATACCATCTGCTCTGTCTCATGTTCCAGCCTCATGAGCCCATAAAAATTCTGACTTCAAGTTTAAGGTAGCACAGGGTGGACTCACTTTCCTTCCAAAATCTATTAAAAAGTTTATAAGTTTGGAATAATCTACATAAAGCCCCACATCTGAGAGTGCACCATTAGCAATCGGGGATGCTGAGGAATTTTTATATTATGGAAAGCAGTATGGACTGTTCTGTTTGAAAAATTGGAACAGAGAAAGTAAATAATCCAGAACACAAATAAAGAAAATCTGTAGTTGAAAAGTCAGCTAAGGACACAGAACTCAACTGGGTCATGATGCAGAAGTCCAAATAATTAGGTACTGTTGTCAGGACAGCCAGGTGAGTTTAACCTGATGAGAATCCATCTTCAGCAAGACTAAGACTGGCCTATAATAACGATGTATGCTGACAGGTGGGTACTAGATTTATTAGGGTGATCACTGTAAGTTATATAATGTCTAATCACTATGTTGTACACCTGAAACTAATATATTATATTCCAACTGTAATTTTTAAAATATTATTAAAAAAAAAATAGGAGGACTCTCTGGATGTAATCTAATCACATGAGTCCTTAGAAACAGAGCAAACTTTCTGGGACTGGTGGCAGAAGAGGAAGTCAGAGAGATTCTAAGCATGAAGACAATTTGACATGCTGTTGGCTGGCTTGAAGTTGGAGGGGGCTGCATGGGAAGTAATTCAGATGACCTGAAGGAGCTGAAAGAGGACCCTGGCTGACAGCCATCAAGGAAACAGAGATCTCGGCCCTATAACCACAAGGAACAAAATTTGACCAATAACCTGAATGAGTTTGGAAGCAGATTCTTCCATAGAGCCTTTAGATAAGTGTCCAGCACTGTCATCACCCTGAAGTCTACCTTGTGAGACCCTAAGTAGAAGGCTATACCAGATGTCTAATCTAAAGAACGGTAAACTAAGAAAAGTCTGTGTTGCCTTAAGCTACTACATTCGTGGTAATCTGTTATACAGCAATAGAAAATGAACACATTTACTATCTACATGAGCTTCTGGTGTAATGACTTCCACAGATTAGCTCCAGTTACCTAGTGTAATGGACATCTTTGTCTTAAACTGTTAAACATTTGATATTCTGCTTTATTTTAGTCTCTATGAACTCAGGATTCTCCTTCACCTCTTTTAATCTAAATTCATATATAACTTCCATAAACTTTTAGATTTTGCATGGGACGTTATCAATCACCCAGTTCAACCATCTTAATTTTATAGACAAGGAAATTGAGGTTAACAGAGGTTGAGTAACTGGCTTAAGGGCAAACAGTGATTGGGGCTAGGAATTAAATGTAGGCTTCTGACTATATCTAAAATTTCTGTCACCACTACAGCTACTGTACCATCTGCATCTTAATTATTTTGTCATCTTTTTCTGACTGTTCTTAATCTTCATAAAAATGTTATTCAAATGCATACAGCAATCAAGAATTCATGGAATTTTCCAAATGCAGATATCTCATGTTTTGAGAGATAGTATGCTATCTATTTTTTCAAGCGCCACCTCTTTTCCTTGATTTTACCTGACTGCTTGGGAAATATAGCATTTCTCCCTACATTTAGCGTTACCTTGGAAAATATAGCATTACCTTACATTTGCCACAGTGAAGTTCTTCTGCCACTTTTCTGCCCACTCATACACTCTTGTGCCATTTTCATGCAGTCCTTTCCTGCGACATGGCATTTCTACCCAGAAGTAGGTAGCATCATCTGTAAATGTGGAGAATTCACTGTGCGTTCCCTCACGATTATTTACAAATTGGTTAAAGAAGACCATCCTCCAGCACCAATCCCTGGAGACCCCACTTGTCCATTTAGAAAAATATTCATTCTTTTAAAACATTCGTTTCTTTCTTTTAAGCCCTTAGCAGTTATTCACCTAGTTTTTTGTGAGCTGTCCTGAGCAAATTTAGCAGCAGCTGGTAATATACGGTCAGCCATATCTTTTGTTCCAGATAAAATATGCTCCAGTTCCATAAATCCCACTACATCTGATAAGTGCTGGGCTGTAAATCTTCTTACTGCAATGTGTAAATGGCTATAAGGAAACGTGGTCAATTAAAACAAAGTTGATGTGTAAACAATTTTCCAAAGAAACACCTTTAAAGTTAAATGATTAAACTACTCCTAAACTTCATCACCCTTGAAAGTTAAAGTGACAAATTACTTGCATTAGCTATCCTTCCCCAAGAAATTTAAAAAAAAAAAACACTTCAGTCACTAACATTTATTTAGTTCCAGATCTGTGAATGTAGGTAACATTATTAAAATAATGATGTTATTATTCTTTGTATCAGCATCTAATATGATGTTTGCCATGTATAGATTATTCGATAAATGTTATTCAACTGAAAAAAGAAAGAATAAAATGAAAGAGACTATTTAATTTTCATGCTTAGAATATTCAGCCTCCAGCAGCACAGGTTTAATATCATAAATTATTGACTCTCTTACTTCCTCCTGACTGTATGACCCAGACCTCCAGGCCAAGGAGGACTTTCTAAGCAGTAGCTGAGAAGATTTTTTTTCATTTTCAGGCTAAACTATAGAGTTCCCAATGGAGGAAACTTGATCTTTCCTTAGTCTATGGTTTCTTTAAGAACTGTACTGCCAGTATATTGTTACTAGCCACATGTGGCCTTTAAATTTAAATGGAATTAAAATTATATGAAGTTAAATATTCCTTTTCTAGTTTTACTAGCCACACTTTAGGTGCTCAGTAGCTACATGGGCTAGTGGCTACTATTGAATGAATGAATGAATGCATAAATGAATAAACAAATGAATAAATAAAATTGAACAGTGAAGAAATAAAACATTTTAATCACCACTGAAACTCTTACTGTTCCAACAAATAATGGAGACCAGTAGAAAAAAAAATGAATGAAAGAAGATGGGCAATTTTGCATCTTAGTATTTACATGTATTTCGAGAAGCAAAAGGTCTGCAGTTGCCAATAATTTCTCAGGCAGGAAGGCTTGATTTTACATGTTTACACAAAACCATAAACCTGTTTCCCCTTTGTTTCACACCACTCAAGCTCCTGTTGGGAATCTAGGCCCATGTTCCCCATTGCTTCCTTTGTGAGGCCATTTTAATATGGCTGGGAAAAAACTTTCTGTCTCCGCTCTCTTTTTGTCGGCAACCCTCAATAATGCTAAGACCGCTAGTCGTCCTTCCAAGCATTTTGCAGAACAGCATGCTACTGTGGTCATAACTCTGTACAAAGTTAGCACTCATTTTCTGTTATCTGTTGTTCCTGCTACCTTGCATTTTCGTTTTTGAATTTTGGAGGAGCCGTGTTCTCCTTCAGATTGATAGATTTAATTATCTCTAAAATACAATTGGAATGGAAAAATTCTAGTTTATTTCATTATATATTTTATTTCCCATCAAGATTACATTTCTTTCTCTATGGGAAATATTAGTTCTATATTGAATAACATTTACATAATCATAATTTTGTAAATGCAGCTCACTGATTTTTTAAAAAATGTCATAGAAAAAGCATCTAATATGATTATAATTATACAAAGGAATGTAAAGTCAGGCTTATTATAGCTTGAAATCACCCACAGACATAGGCAAATGTTACAAATCAGCCTCCCAACCCCTCCAATGTGTCATTTACCAGTAAACCACTGGGTATGAGATTCTGCAAAATTAGAATTTAATTATTTAAATAGTATGTATCAAGGAATAATCTACATGATGACAAAAATAGAAATATATATTATTTAGAACTATAAATGAAACCAATAGAAGAATCAAGAAATAATATAAATAAAATTAGTAGGGAATAAGTAGTGTAAATAAATCCCTAGATCTTTCAGAGGCAAATTTTATAGTTACTATTTAAAGTTGATATATTGGGAAAAAAACAGATGTCAGTATATTATTTAGAATAAGTATGCTAACAGATTTGGGGACAAAAAATTTTCATTTAATACAGGCTTCATATTATTTCAACTTTTACTATGTACCTACGTTACTTAATAAATGTAAAATTTTCAAAATAAAACACATATTAACTGCCACATTGACCTTATTCTTCTAAATCTTCTATATGAATAAATTACTTGTTATTAAACTTAAACTGCTACAGGAAAATAAAGGAGACAAAAACATTTATTAGGCACATACCAAGCGTACTACCCTAAGAGTTTCTGTACTCATTAATTCCTAGTGGGTTAAATCCTTCTAATGTCCCAGTAAAGAAGCAGTTTTAGAATTTAACAACCTGAAGCAAGAAGAGATATATCTGGGGCAGAAAAAATTTGATAAACCTACAACGTCGGGGGTACCCAATGTCATCTGTGTATAAAAATGACTTGGTTAGTGATGCCAGGATTTGAATTACATTTCTTATTGAAGATCCCTTTGTTTTTGTGAAAGAATAAAGACTATGAGATGGGAATTGAAGGGGAAAGTATATTATTCTTTGATCACGCTTGCTTGGCCACAGACGGGCAAGCGGATTGACTTGTCCATCCAAACTCAGTAATTCCTCACTCCTTCACTTTTAGTTTATGTCTTTATTTCTTTATCCTTGGCAAGAACAGAAAGTAAATCACGGCATTTCTTGGATGAAAGACAGAATGAAACAGCTGTGACCCCTGAGATATTGTTTACTTTACTGCCTCCCGATACATACTCAGTCACTTTTGTTGGACATGCTCGATGGCTTTCGTTCACAGTTGGCTGTTCCGTCTGCTCTACCAACTGATGAAGGGGCAGAGAGTGGCTACTTTAAGCCTCGCTTATTAATTCATCCATTACACATTCATGAGCATTTACTATCTGAGAGGGACTGAGAACAAATCAGGTAGGTACCCTACCTATCCTTAATGTGCTAATAGTCTACTAAGGAAGGACAGAGATGTGAATATTAATCATTACACAAGGAGGGTGAGAACTAGAAGAGGTATGAATAAAGTGACAGGGAAACACAGAAAAGAGAAAGACTAATTCTATATAGGAGAAAGGCAAGATACAGAAAGGTTTACAGACAAAATGATATTTAAATTATACCCTTGTGGTAGGCAATGGCCAGCCTGGTGAAACAATTCATGACACAGATATAAAAACCAGAATCAGCAACTGTGGCACAATTACAGTCCATAAAGGGTAGCAGGTTGAGTGGATGTAGTGATGTGACACCCGGATCACCCCTGAAGAACCAAAACACTCAACCTAGCTGCCAGCAGTGTTACCTGCTAAAGGCTCAAAGCTGAGTCTTTCCCCCTCTTCACCCAAAGACATGCCTCCACTGGCAGGGGCAGCCCGATTTGTCGAATTTATCAATTTAGGGATGCAAAGTCTTAACGGTCTTGCCTCTGATGAAGGGTCATTCCGGTGGGTCATCTGAGTTCCAGAGCATTCTATATGTGTGGTAGGCTAAAAAAAATTGCCCCCCACAGATACCAATTCCTAATATCTGGAACCTGTAAATGTTATTTTATCTGGAAATTGAGTCTTCGCAGATGTTATTAAATTAAGGGTTTGGTGATTGAAAGATTATCCTGAATTATCAAGATGGGCCCTAAATTTCAGTACATGAGGAGAAGGTGATGTGAAGACAAAAGCAGAAACTGGAGTGATGTGGCCACAAGCCAAAGAATGCCAGCAACCACACGAAGAGGCAAGGAAAGGACTTTCCCCTAGAGCCTCTGGAAGGAGTGTGGCCTGACAGTCATCTTGATTTTGGCTCAGTGATACTCATTTAAGGCTTCTGGCCACCAGAATCTGAGAGAAAATGTGTTTATTGTTTTAAGCGGCCACAGGACACTAACACAGGCTGAGGTCAGCTGAAGCCTGTGCTGCAACTGCATCTCAGTTCAACTTCTTCCTCGGCCCCCTCTTGTGGAACAAATTAAGCCAAGTCTGAGCTGTCATTATTTTAGGCCCCTGGGCCTAGATCAGTCTTTTGTGGTCTGGCTTAGCTCAACACTTTACAATAAATAATAATTTGTCAGGAAAAGGGGCAAAGGTCAGGCAGGGAACAAGTGTAATGCATGAAAGAACTGGTGTATTTAAAGTTTTCAGGAATTTAGGACATATATGTTATGGCGAGCCTCACATCTTGAAGCTCCACTCTGGGTCTCCTTATGGCCTAATTGCCTACTTTGTTTCTGGCTTCTATCAAGCCTGGATCTGACACTCAAACAGTGAGCCCACCTCATGCAAGGCTTTTCATTTTACGCTGAGGTTGCTTGGACATTATCCCAAAGCGGGGAGTGATTCTGAAGGGCTGTTTTGCTGGGGAGTGACATGATCAGATATGTGTATTTTAATATCGGTTGGCTGCAATGGGTAAATAGGAGTGAAGAAAAGACAGAGTGACAAGGGTAATAGAGTAACAAGAATAACAGGAGCAAAGGGTAATGAGGTCACATGAACATGGTATGTTGTTTCCTGGGCTTTGAAAGGAAACGACTTCAGAAAACAGCTCTGTTTAGTTAGTGCTGACCTTGAGCTCCACAGTTGAGTTTAGAGGCTAACCATTTGAGAAGGCAACAACAGTTCTGACGACAATGCATCCCTAATCATGGCCTGCAGAAAACTGTAGGAACCTGGGCCGTACGGCCTGGGTTTGAATCCTAGCTCTGCCACTTAATTCGCAATATATATTTAAGTAAGGTTTATGAACTATGTCTGCATTTTTCTCATCTACATTGACACCTATTTCAAGAAGGTTGTGTGCATTAACATACGTAAAGCACTTAGAATGCCAGGCACAGAACAAATGCCTAATAATATTAGTTGTCAAAAGCCCAGCAGTTTCCGAAAATGTTTTATAGTGAAGAGAACTGCTTTTCATTTATCAGAACCTGAGGGATCTTGAAAAATGAGGAGAGAAAGGAATGTATATAAAGTTGCTGATTAAAGTTGGAAAAGACACACTGCTACCAGGGATTTTACCTTCTGCCTAGTCTCCAGCCCCAACTTTCTTTTCCCCCTTCCTCAGTAAGAATGGTGATCTCAGCAAGGGAATCCTGTATGTAGAACTAACAGGGGCACTCACAGTCATCTCGGCAAACAATGCATTCAAGGCTACTACTTGCCTGCTTTATCCTTTGGTTCCAGCATTGGACTTGAACACCTCTAGCAATGGGAAACTCACACTATCCACATCCTCAAATGGCTCCCAGTCTAGTGGACAACACAGTCATAAATGATCAATTATACACATCTATAACAGCATAATAAACTGCATAATGGAAGCCAACTTGATGATGCTACAGGACTGAAGAAGGAAAGACTAATTTACCTTGGGGTAAGTAGGTAAACTTTCACTAAGACAATTATATCTATGATGAATCTTATAGGATGAAGTTTTATCTTGCTAGGCAGAGAAGCCGGAGACATTCATTTGACGCAGAAAGAAGAGCCAACAATGGCACAGAGTCTCGAAAGAGACCAGCTTCTCTGGAAAATCTTGATAGCTGAAACATAGCTTGAGGAGCGGTCAGGGCGGAGTCATGAGAAGAAGGGACAGAAGTTTGGTCAGGGGAAGTAGGTTATAAATCCTTCAAAGCAATGCTAAGGTCTTTATAATGATCCTGAAGGCAAGGAGAGACTTTGAAGATTCCTAAGAAGAGAAGAAATATAATTAGATGGTTGGTTTAAAAAATATTTGTGATGCTCCTGTGGATGAAAGAAGGCAAGACTATTGAAAAGCCTCCTGGACATAACGAGGAAGTAAAGTCTCTTTGAGGCACAACATTTAAAATCACAGTGATAATGCAAATATAATCCTAATTTTTTACATGCAAAATAATGTCTTCCTAAGGATTGTACATATGATCAAGGAACTTTTTATTCAGAGATTTTCTGTTTACTTATATTTTGTTTGTGTTCATCCAGAACATTGTTTTATAGACATACATTCAAAAGATATGCTTGCCTTTTAACCCAAAAGAGAGACGTGAAAAGATCAAACTAGGAAAACTGTTATCTTTTTCCATGTAAATGGCTGGAAAAGCCAAATGTATAGTGTCTGAAAATAATTGCCCTGTCAATCTCTACAAATGTTTCCATTCCTGTGAAAAATAAGTGTGTATTACTCAACATATGTGTCCATCAGTCCCTATCAGTTTGAGCTGAGGATTAGTCTGGTAAAATTTCCTAATAGAATACTAAGTGCTAAAATGTGACTTCTTAAAACTGAGAATTTGATTTCACAAAGGTAAATTTAAAGCACAAGTTTGGAATTAAAAAAAAATGAAAACTTTATCAAAGTGAAATATATTTTGGAAGTAAAATGCATTAATAGTGTTTTGCAGATTTTTTTTCTCCTGAAGTTATTATTAAAATAAAATTTAAGTGTCCATTAAGGACACCTGAGTTATAATCAAGACCAGCAAATGCATAATTGTCATGTTACGTTCATGCTTTAGCCCTTGTGTCATATTTGTTACAAAACTGAGTATTTGCTGCTATACAGATTTTAAATGTTTGCAACCTGAAATTAAAAACACAAAATTAAATCTCTTTATCAGAAACTTAAGAAAATTAAATATATACCTCATATAGTATGTAACAATATAGAGCCCATAATCTATTGTTTAAAAAAATGCCATGTGTCTTCTGTTTCCGGAGAGCTAGTGTGCAGCTATTCTTACAAATGTTGGGGAGAGAAAAAGATGGTGAGAAAAGTAAGCAGAAAGGGCAGACTGACAAAGGCGTTTTGAGCAACACCACTAGAAATTACCAGAGACTGGCTATTCCTGACAATGCTACTTTGTTGAAAGAAATGCTGAATATTTTCTTTCATAGACTCTAAATTAAATTACTAATTTCTAAGGTCTATGCATTACTTTGTTCCTTACACATAACAGAGACATTTGTTTTAATCCTGAATAAGGCCAATTCTCCTCATTTAGGAGACTCAGCTACGGTCCCTGGGAAGACTGGCTACTCCTGACAATGATACCACAGAACGCCTGGGCTCACTGAGTCTGGTGTTTTGCATCAATGTTAACAACGCCAGCACAGAAACAGGGCATGGCAGCGCACAGCGTGTGTGCACACAGAACCAAAGTTACAGGCACAGAAAAAATGATGACACTGAATTTACACAGGAGAAATATCCGCATTGCGTTTTCTAGCATAGTTGTGTCTTTTTCTTCATGTTTAGCTGGAGAAGACTTCTTTTCTAAAGCAAGCTGCTGGTATTATTATTGTATTTAAAATCGTTATACTGTAAACACTAACGTTTGCATATTCGTTCATTTCTTCACTTTAGACTCAGTAAGAATGACAGAATTTGTTGCCAAAAACAAATTTGAATTTGTTCATTCTTTTCTCAACATAGTTTCTAAATTTGTATGGAATGACCCCTAATTTTAGATGTAAAGGATGCAACGGAATTGCTAAAGCTGAACTTCACAGTCAAACTAAAAGACAACAAGCCGACAAACAGGCATGAATTGCTCAGTCACTCACGAATCTACTTATGCCTGTGTAATTATTCCTCCTTTAATACTGGAAATAGGAAGCCTTCCTTAGGAAAGCAAACAACTACATTTGGCTTCAGGGGCAAGGGTCATAGGGGCAGTCCCTCCAAGCCTGTCACCCACGAGGTCCACAGTGTGCCAGCACCAGTCCCAGAGAGGTCTGAAGGGTACACTTAGCAAATCAGTGGGGCGGTCACCATGGACACTGATGGCACATACTTGGTAAGAATCATGGCTTGTCATTGGTCATTTCTAGAAATGGCGTATAAGCATCCCGGATGTACCCTTCATTGAAGCTGAATGTGAAAGTGTATAGTAGATGCCTGCTGCACAAAGTGAAATAACAGTATTTGACACTGTTCCAAAAGTGCGAATGCATGGAGAGCCTGAGGGAACCTGAAATTTGGGCAAACTTCATTTGGAACTGAAGTATTTCACAAGGAAATTGGTTGATGTGAAACTATACTGTTCGTTCCTTTTTTGGATCTTTGACAGCAGAAATGTGCACTGTGCTATGGTCACAAGATATACAGATCAGGAAGCATCTTGACTGGTGAATGCAATAAATATTTGCTGCTTCACATCTTCATAGTTCCTGGATTAGACGCCCTGATGAAGTAGCAAATTATTCTTGTAAGAGTCCCTTTAACGGATGGCAATTCTATCCTGTACAGGCTGAGAGCAATGCAGCTCGGGATGTCCTTGGGTGTGGGAATGTCCATGGGCAGTAACTTGGTGCTGGCCAGGTGCACAGGCTGCACATGACTCACGTGCGTGCCTGGGAGGGCCAGGAAGGAATTGCTGCTGTTGTGACACAAGACATAAAGTCCATTAGGGTTATAGCAGGTTTCCAAGACATGCAAATTATGGGAACTGTATGTGCATGTGAACATTTTAGTCTTGGGGTCCAAAATGACCACAATTCTATCTCACCTCAATTTGACCACCTCGACTTCTGTAGATAACTCTGTTTTAATAACAACCTTCTTTTTCAGATCATTCAAGATTAACATTTCATTGGGAAAGTATTTCAGCTTCTTTTCCACCAACAACTAAAGCAAAACAGTTGCAGCAAAATGCCATTTGGAGAGACCTTGAAGCAGGGTCAGGCTGCTCCTAAAACAATCAAATATGTAATATACCAGTGGGTGATAAATGCTATGAAAAATAATAAAGCAGAATAAAGCAGAAAGGACACCTGAGTCAGGTGTGTGCTTGGTGGCTTAAGATCAGCAAGGAGATCAAAGAAGCTAGAATAGAATAAGGCAAAGAAAGAATGTAAGAGATAAAGTCAGAGAGGTGATAGGAAGTCAGATAACGTAGTAAGATGATGGTTAGCAAGGAAATTCCTAAATTATGAGACCTATGTCCAAGTTCTACAAGAAATCACGGAGCTAGAGAGATTCTATAGAACTTTTTGACTTGTCTATGGGGAAAGTAATCCTCAAGAGTAATGACTACTAACAGGTGAACAAAACAGGTTGAATTATTTGAGGTCTATTAACAGGTATGAAAGCTACATGGAGGCAGCGTGGGGCCAAGAAGGCGGGACTAGGGTTTCTTTGAAATCCAAAATGGTTCAGAAATAATTTGCATGACACATATTTTTAAATGAAAGTTTATTTTTGAAAAGATGTTAGAAAATATCAATGGATGTTCTTACTGCATAACCAAGCTTGAAGAATACATATCCTCCAGTTTACTTCTTTAGTTTCTCTGCTTTTCTTTCAAAGAAAATGCATAGAGAGGCTTGCAATGGTTTGCTATAGATAAAACGAGTAATTTGAATCTTTCTCCTTGACTCAGAAGTGATCCAGATTATTTGGCAGCTGACTTTTTTCCAGTTTGCATTGCATTTGCATTTTAACACAGTGTCAATAGACATAACTATCTTCTTTGAACATTTCATTCCTTTCCTTTACAGAGCAGTTATTCTGATCAGAGGATAAAATAACGATTTGAAATGAAGTCTCTGATAGAAATCAGACCAACCTATTGAAATAAATTTAAAAAGAAATTCTACCTCAAGATGTATGTGTAGCAGAGTAAAATGATATACTCCTGCTGTTTCACAAAGGATGAATTACTGTGAATGCTGCCTAAACAAGAGATGAAACTTTAAAACACTGGCATTTGAAGAAATACAAGCTTAACCAAGAGGAGAAAAACCTATACTCTACAGACGCGCTATGTCCTTTTACCCACAAATGCCTTAAGAAGATTACGTACATATTTGTTAATTCATAAAATATTATTGTGTAAATATTCTGTGCCAGGGACAGTGCTTGGCACTAGGATAACTCAGTCTAGTAGGGAAGGATGGTAAGTGAACTAACTACTAAAACATGATGAAAAAAGTAAGCACATGGGAGTGGGAGGAGTTATTGTAGAAACACAGAAGAGACTGGAGAACTGAGAAAGGCTTCTTGAAAGAGATATTGCTTGAAAGAGATATTTCAGGAACTCGGAAATTATGATTTGAAGGATGATTCATTCAGTAGGAAGATCCTTGGAAAAGGGTCAAGGGATCTAGCTTCCGATATGATCTCTGCCATTAAATAAACTCAATGACTAGAAAGGTGATGGGAAGCATGCATGAAGGGAAGAGATAGGACAAATAGGATGCCGTGAAAGTAAAGAATGCTTGACATGGCTGGGTGGAAAGGACTGAGGACCTTAAGTGTAGTTGTAGCCCTTGGACAAGCTATGCCTGGGAAACCACACATCCTAGGTTTCTTCACAAGAGAGGCAGTTCTGGCAACTTTAGTATCTTTCCTGTACATCCTTTATTGTCTATGGGTTTTTCCAACTCCTCCCTAAAAATTTCTAAAAACAAAGTGTAATCTAATCCATTGATTTTCAGTATGTGGTCTCAGAATCTCCTGCAATACAATTACCCAAGGTCCTTATTATAAATGCATGTCCCTGGGTCTTACTTCAAGGTAGCTGAATCCAAATATCTGAAGCTGGCACTCACATTTGCACTTCTAAACAGGGGCATTGTGGGGATTAAAACCCATGGCTCTCAATTCCCAATTAAGTGTGTTTTTTACTTCACTGTGTAATTTTCTCTTTCTGATCCAGCAGTTTAAAATTATTGGGTGTTTCCAGAAATAACACGGAACAATTCTATGTTAAATTGTTAAGAAGCAAAATAGAAACTTAAGTTGTGCATGCTGTAATACTTTTATCTATAAGCAAAAATATTCATGAAAAAATACTAAAAGGAAGCACAATGAAATGTTAGTCATTTTTGCCTTCATGGGATAAGACATGATTTTATTCATCTTTCTCTTTTTCCACAGTTTTCATCTTCAAAAATCAGCACATTTTTATAATTAAAAATAACACGTTAACTTAATTCCACCTGGAATAAAATTAGAGTTAAAATGCAAAAGCCATAAGTGACCCTGAGAGAACTTTCAAAGTCGATGGTAAATTGTGTTTTCAAGAAGATTTAAGAGTCTTTGTTGGCTCTGGCCTCCCAGATGGTAGAGATCTGCTCAGTGATATCTATCTCATTAGATTTCTGAAAATGTCCTTTGATCATCAACCTTTGCCCTACTCTTCCTGAAAAATTAAGTCATCAGAAACTCTGACTCAGGGACACAAAGGGTTTGGAAGATTTCAATTTGGGGATGAATTAAAATGACAGGGAGTAGTATCTGTTCACTTCTAAAACTCTGTAAATCTTCTTTATGAGAAATTTTAAAGGCAAGCTTTAAATTCTTGATCCAGGATTTAAAAGTTGATGAGGATAAAAAGAAATTCAGATATTCTTCTCAAATAGGGATAAAGCTAAAAATTATAACATTTTGATTTTCTTTTAAATGACTGTTTTAATGATAAACCAAGTGATTATACTTTTAATTTAAAAACTTTTGTAACATTCTATTATACACAATTTAAAAAATAAAAACAAATATTAACTATCCATAGTCTCACATATATTAACATTATAGTGTATTTTCTATAGTCCACACATGGGACTGTGATCATAGACTACATAAAATTTGGACTCATAATTCTCATAATATTTCAACATACATATTTCTCATGTTACTAAGTAGATTTTGGAAACATTGAATCAAAAGATTCTTGACACTAAAACCATCATTGAGCTTATCTATTTAGTTCATATTTTGAATTACCTACAATAGGCTTTTGGTCTGATGACACATTTAAGTATTCAAGAGGACTTTCATTCTATTTCCTATTGCTTTATTACATAATTAGTTATACCTAGAGGAAGCAATGATAAGGAGGAGCATAAGTTTAAGTGAAGAACCTTATTTTCACTCCTTATTAAGATATCTATCTCATGGATGGATATTCATATTTTAAAAAGCTTATAAACAATAATATCAACTTCTTAAATAGAAAACTTAACTTTGTGATAACAGATGAAGTTAACCAAATGTTTGTGAAAGTACTAATTTGAGGATTCTTCCCACTTCTCTATCCCACTTTAGAAGCTGCAGCCCCTTTAGGTCCTGCATATTATAGGGAAAATAGACTGTCATTGGGCTTGGATAATCTTAGGAAACTTTTATTGTGCTGAGCATTGGAATATTTCCAAATGGATCTGGACTCTCTGAACATCTGGATATTGATATATCACCTGGAAACGTCCCTATTTATTCCTCAATAAATCAGATGGCACCGAAAGCTTGATAAGTCCTACACTTGGAGAAAGAGAAAGGCAAAATATTCTGAGATAAATTATATAGCAGGTAACTACTGGTAATACATAAGAAAACCCTGGATGACAGAAGGTTCTAATAGTGCCTAATCTTGGAGACCAGAAATAATAGTTCCCAGGAAATTTGAGTCCAGTCTCCCTGCTCTTTCAACAGACGGCTTATTATAGTTCCCTCAATTTCACTTAAAATTCTTGCAAGAAACTCCCCCAAGCAGTTTTTTTTTTATTAGAATTTTCCTTTACTTTCCTATAGTGACACGTCCTCTTTACACTTAAACTTAAACTGTCCCACATCAATCACTAAGTTGTTCATTCTGGGCTTTAGAAAAGATAAAGCTGATACACAAAAGAAGAGTACAAGGTGGCTCCCTTCCTAATGCTAAGTTCAGTTACATCATGTTGAAATCTTGAAATCAGCCACACTGAGAGCACTTTAAACCACAGAAATCAACAAACATTTACATCAGGGTCCTTGCCGGCAGCCCTAGGTGGCTTATCTGACCAGACCACCACCGTTTGTAGAGCTCCACACAGGAATCAAGTGTGAGCATAGTCTGATAATCACGCACTTGGTGGCCTTAATCTTAACTGGCTCTCACTGGCAGTATGATCTAGAGTCTAGACACAACAGCATAAGCAGCTTGAAAAGGAAAATGAAAGCCGAATTTCCCATTTAGTGGCAATCCAAAGTTACCCAAAGTATAAATCATAGCAAACTCTCTTCCTCCCTTAATTCAAAGGGGAAAGAAGAAGACAAAGATGAAGAATGAAGAAGCAGAGGAAGTGAAGGAGGAGGTAGAAGAGAAATAAAGGAAAAGAAAGAAAAATAAGGATGAAAAAAGGGCTTGTCAAAAACCTTGCTTTTTCCACAGTGGCCAAAATGCATGGTCATTATTTATCCTTTGTTTCAGAGGCACTTTTACTGTGGATTTTATTTCTCTTTTTCTCTCTCTTTTTTTTTTGCCAGTATTAGAATACCCTGTGACATGCCTTATTATAGTACAGTAGTATTCTGTACCATGCTTTGCTTCTGTACCTCAAAAATCCAAGACTATCTACTCCTTTGAGGGCCCTAAACTCCATTAATGAGTCATAATAAAATGCTCTATTTCTAAGACTCGGTGACACAAATAAGTGCTTCTCAGATGTAAAAGAACCACTCACAGGCAAAACAAGATTAGGCAAAAGAGACTGAACTTGAATTGTTACTTTTGGAGAGATCGTTTAGATCAGACTCATTATGAAGTTGCCTTTCAGAAAATTAAATTTCTTATTAAACTGCTAACTTGACTCTAATTTCTCAAAGACCCTTATTATAGTTTATCTCAGTTTAGTACCAGTCAAATATATCATTTTAAATATACTCTATTGAGACTCTGAATATCAGATACATAGCTAAATGAAATATCAAAATTTCTCACTCAGGCAAATTCAGATTAGATGGTTTCATAAATTATATCAATGGTGCAGCACATACTCTGCAGTCTCCAGATATATGATGATTTCCATAAGACCATGTGTATTTTCAAGTATTGTTGGTGTCACCATGAATCATAACAAAAAGTAAGTGAAGATGAAACATAGGTACTATAATTTGCAGTTTGCACCATATTAGAGGTGTATTTCTGCTTTGACATTATATTCAGACAAGGAACAATAAGTAATTCTCAGTTCCTCTTGGTAATACCACAGAAATTTTTCTAATAAAAAGAAGAAACAGAAAATAGAAAATGTAAGTCCCAGTCATACAGGGATTTTGTTCAATTTTATTCACTGATATAATCCTACTGTTTAGGACAGTACTTAGGAGAGTAGGTACTAAATAAATATTTGTTGACTGAATGACTGAATGAATAGAAATTTTGGATTAGTAACGACTACTTTTTTATGGGTTTCACTATGATTGTATTTTCTTTTTTATTTTCCATGGTAACTGCACATTTCTGCCACAGGGAAGTAGTCACAACCCATGATTTATAATTCTACAAATTAACTGCATTTTCATAGAAACCTCTTTTAATCTAAATTAAGTTCATCATGTCAGAAAATCCTTTAGCTAAGGAATATAGCCAACAAAAATTATCTCAAGAGGCCAATTTATATTTATAATCTTGCTTATTAAAATTCTTATTTATGTTATTTCTTTTTTTTTTTTTTTAGAGAAAATAGCTGTTTTATTATTAGCTTATGGCAGGTAAACAATAGGTTCTCAATAAATACCCGTAGAGGGAGTGATTGCATTGATAAATGAACAAGATTAATTTCTAGTCAATACATAAAATACATTGATAAAATGCCTAAAGAGCTTATATATATATATATATACACACACACATTTTTTTTAAATTAATTAATCAATTTTTTTATAGTGACATTGGTTAACAAAATCTGGTAAGTTTATGTTATTTCCATCACCATTTTTTCTGTGCACAAAAGCACCACCATTCAAACAAATAAACAAACAACAACGACAATAAACTTCCTTTCAGATTTAAAGGAAAGGGACCCCACCCTTTTGCTAACTAGGCTCCTGAACTCAGTCCTCTCTGACTTTTCACCAAATGTGAGCAGCTGTGGAGTCACCTGGACACAAAGGAGCACTCGTCAACTAAGCTAGTTTCTGAAAAGAAGAAAAAATATCATATCCCTTTCTTTTACTGTCGAAACAAGTTAATGACTACTTTAGGAACATGTATATTTGAGAAGAATCAACTTAATGACCTGTGTCAATCAAAGTCTTAATTGTATGGGTAATTAATCCTAATTAGTTGATGAAATATTTATAATTAACTGTGTACAGTTTCTATTACATGCTACTATACCTAGAGATAATTTTTTTAACTGTCTGCCTATAGATGCCGGTAAATGAAAGTGTGTAAAAACTTATCTCACATGTAAATTTTCAGGAAGGTCAAAATATATAAAATTAAACTTTTTGTTTTGAAAATTAAATTCTAAACTTCCCTTTCCAAATCATAAAGTGAAGACTTTCTTTTTTCACTTGGAAATAAAGGTATGTGATTTAGAAAAGTCTGAGCTTCCAACTCTATGTTAAAAAAATTGATAATTTTAGGTAACAAATTCTATTACAATCTCTTACATGAATTATTTAGATCGGAGTCCCCAACCCCTGGCCACAGACTCGTACTGGTCTGGGGCCTGTTAGGAACCAGGCCACATGGCAGGCGAGTGAGCAAAGCATTATCTGTATTTGCAGCCTCTCTCCCCAGCACTAACATCACCGCCTCAGCTCCACCTCAGATCATCAGGCATTAGATTCTCATAGGAGCACAGGTCCCTGATGCCAAAAAGGTTGGGAACCTCTGATTAGATCACTGTTCCCCTTATTTGGCTATGTATCAGAATCTCCTGTAATGCTTTTAAAAATATTGATCTAAGGATCTGTGCCTAGATCTATGGAGTTAGAACCTTTGAGGGTGGAGCTCAAGAATCTGTATCTTCAAAATATATTTTCTCCAGTGATTCTGATGTTCAACCAAGTTTGGTAATAAAATATCACTTGCTAGCCTCAATCTCATCCCTCCACATACTTCAGGAAGCAAATCTACATAAAAATTAAGCCAATTATCAAACTTAGAGAGTTTAAATCTGTCTGACTTGACATATAGTTCAGAAACGTTATACAAAATTCACTCCAGAGGGCCCTGTGAGCAATCCAAAGACTAGATCTTTCATCATCCATAGTTACTGCAACCATGGTAGCAGTTTAGAACTGTATAGCTTCCCATCAGGGCATACAGTAAAGAGAAAACAAACAATAACAATTTTGAGTATAAGCCCAAATCACAAGGTTTGATACTCTAAATTGCCAGCTTTGACTATCTGCATTTGACCTGTGATACTGTTAGCTCTGCACTAATCTTCTCACCCTTAGCTTGGCTGCCTCTTTATTCCCAAAAAGGCATGAACCCAGCATCTGGAAACAACTTAGCTTGATCCTTTGCTGGGAGATTTGTTGTTAGGGAAAATTGTGCCATTGTGTATTCCTGTTGTGTGAAGGAATTCAATATTTCATAGAAACAGAATGATCAGATTCACTTTTGCTTTTGAGGTACTACATATTACTGTGCAGGGACTCATCAAATTGAGTCTGACCTAAAAATAATACAAAAACAGAAAGAAATGATTCATTCTATCACCTTTCTTTTTGTGGTTCACATGGATACCCCATCTCCAATCCCACTCTTTAATTACATTAATTATGGCTCTCTTTCTGTGGCAATAGGCAGAGAGTATACTAAAAAAAAGGCTTACAAAGTATGTGTGTGGGGGGGGGAATGTACTTCAGCAATTATAACTGAACAATTAAGGAAGTATTTGACTTCAGATATGGTTTAGTGAGTGTTCAATAAGAAGCAAATAGACATTTCTAGCTCTGTTTCTTGGCTTTGCTTCTGCAACATTATTTGCATTTTCTGCAGACCCTGCTCCCTCTTAGCAATTATAAGATGACTGCAGCAGAATGACTCCATCCCTGCATGCTCTCGTGCAGTAAGGAAAAAGAGTATTTCTGAGGATTAGGTGAAAATTTTATTGAGCCTCATTGAGTTTTATTGGCTTATGCATTTATATTGGACTGTCATAGATTGAGTTGTCCCCCCTCCAGATTCATGTGTTGAAGTACTAACCCCTACTGTTTGGAAATAGGGTCACTGCAGATGTAATTAGTTAAGATGAGGTCCTATGGGAGTAGGGTGGGTCCCTCATCAAATATGACTGGTATCCTTATAAAAAAAGAGAAATTTGGAGAAATCAGACACACAGGGAGAAAGCCATGTGAAAATGAAAGCAAAGATTAGGGTGATGTAGCAGAACACAAGAAAAGCTAGAGACTGCCAATAAACCAGTGGAAGCTGGGAGAGAGGCATGAAACGGATTCTCCTTCACTGCTTCTGAAAGAAACTAACCCTACTGACACCTTGATCATGGAACCATAAGACTGTAAGACATTAACTTTCCATGTTTAAGCTGCCCAGTTTGTGCTATTTTGCTGTGGCAGTGCCAGGATCAATCAGCATGGTCAAGTGAAAGCAATATTCTGGCCAGGCTCGAATCACGTGCAGGGCAACCATACGAGGAATGGAATGACAACTCTGGAACAGACTGAGGAAAGAGGTGATGCTCAAGGGTAAGTTAGAACTGGAGGATGAATGAAGGGTGGGTAGAACAAACTTTAGCTGTCAACCATACAGCTTCCTATTTCCTCTCCATTTTAGAGGCATCAAGGTTCACTTCTTCATTTATTTATGTGATAAATCTTTGTCCTCTTCCAGTCCTTCAACTACACCTGATATTTTCTCATCTGCACAAGGTCAAGAGTTTCTCAGGACCCTAGAAACATTGGAAATGTCCATGATTTCCTTTCCAGGTTGAAGATGTTAATGGAAGTAATGATAATATAAGATCTCTGGTATATACAATGATATCTTAGTAATCAAAGTAGTTGATCAAAATATTTTATCTTTTGTCCATAATATATGAGATTTTGCTATGTGAATATACCAAAGTAGTATGATGAACATATGTAGAAATTCTACAACAAGCTAAATCTTGGAATGGCATGTAAAAAACAAATGCCAAAAAGAATTGCCATTTTCAGTTTGAGACAAATTCTGTGCAATACTAATATGTGAGAAGCATGGAATTGAGCATTAAAGGAGAGTTAAAGTCATGCTGGCATTATTAATGTATATGTTGAGATAATAAAGGTTGAACCATTAGTATATATATTCATGAAATGGGCTATTAACATTCTGTTTGTTTTATACTTAACTCTGTAGGGTCTACTAATTTACAATTAAATTAAAAAATCCACTAGGACTAATGAGCTAATAATTGCAAAGAACTCTGAGCATGGAAAAAAGGCACCAAGGGAAGACAAACTTCTATTTGTGAAAATCGAAACATTTGAGACTTTAATTACATCCCTTGCTAGAACTGACTTGTAATCAGTTATGGGGACTAGCCCATTAATGCTCTTCTATGGGACTCCTACACAACACATTGTAAGCCATTTCACTTATCAAATTTGAATATACTTGAGAGCAGGCATTTTCAGTAATTCTGTCTCAGTACATCAGGTTCCCTTTTTTCACTGAAATTCAAAAGATTCTAATTAGTCCTACAGTATAATATATTTTGATCTAGTTTTGTAAAAGTTTGAATGTAATACTTATTTATGTTTATATTTAGTCTTTAAATTGTAATAGTAATTGATTAAGTTTAATTAGTAATCTTAGAGTGGTGGGAATTTAGATGATGTTAATTTATTTTTAATTTACTTTTCTACATATTATAATACAATGATCACATATTACTTATATAAATTTTAAAAAGACAGTAAAACATCCTGGAAAACCATTCTTCCTGGGTTATTTGGAAATAATTTCACTAGGGAGCTATCAAACATTTCATAAATTTTATGCTATGCATTTGAATCTATGTGTAGAGTTGAGATTTGTGATCAGCTGTACTTTATAGATATCTGAAAAATACTAAAAATGAAGGGCTTTATTTTTCTCATACACCAGGGAATTTGCAGGTAGGAAGTCCAGGGCCGGTATCTTGGCCTCACAAAGTAATAAAATCTGGCTGCTCCAATCTTTCTCTATGTCATGTATTCAAGGTCATATGGTCTTAAGAAAAGTACTCAGGTTCCAGCATTGAGTCCTCATTCTGGTGAGGAGAAAGGAAGACAGTATCTGTCAGTTAAGTCTGCCCATTAAAGGAAGTTTTCTTTTTTCTCTCCTGTTTCGAAATCCCAACCCAGTGATTTGTGTTTATATCTCAATGTTTGGAACAAAGTTATATGACTATGTCAGTCAGTAAGCAAAGCTGGAGAATGAAGTCTTTTGCTGGCCAATATGCCTCCTCCAACAAAACTGAGCATGAAACACATCATTTTATGTACCACTGAAAAAGAAAGAAAAGAAAAGCTCCTGCTAATGAAATTATGGCATGATTTTCTTTCCATTTAGAAATTTACTCGATAATCACTGAAAGAATACCTTTCGTCTTTTTTACACTTAGAATATTATTGTATGTCATGTTATTCTGTGTCCAGAACATTGTGCATACATACACTTTTTTTTCCAATGGTAAATTCTAATCTTTCTGAAGACATTTTAAAAAGCAATTAAATTCAACATAAGTACACATAATTCGGTTGATGTGACGACAGTGAGTAATACTGACCAAATTCACACAAGATCAGATACTAAACTACCAACTACACATAATTCAACTACCAACTACTCAATTCAGTTGATGTGACAATAGTGAACAGCAGTGACCAAATTCACACGAGATCAAGCAATAAAAATCATGTCATGATGCTTCTTAGCCAATGGTGATGGCAAGACGCCAACAATGGCAAGAGTATGGAACACAGAAGAACAAGTTGGCCCTAGAGCCAGTTAGTACGGCACCTAAAAATGAACTAGGCTGCTTTGGCTAGTCGTGATGTCTGCAACATAACTATTTGAATCTGTGTGGCAGTACTTTAAATTTAATCGAGATTATTTTTAAAAAGGAGGTGGTGATATTCTCTTCTAAATAGTCTGCTACTATTTAAGAATTAAATGTAACTACTTTCAAAAGACAAAAAATCCAGATACTAGATAAGGCATTTTAG
>NW_006431915.1:854756-901691 GCF_000325575.1 Pteropus alecto
ATGTATAAAAAGCAAGCAGGGTCCTAGGGAAATAAATGAAGGATAAACCGGAGGACAGGATAGAAGGAGATATTTGTTCAATGCAACCTTGAAAAAGATAAAGGCACTGGAAGTAAAGTGCATCCAGGCATTGAAATTGCATCCCTGAACATGTTAGGGCATATAATTAAGCTGAGTGTGAGGGGCAAGGAGGCTGATAGGATGATAACTAGCTCGGTCTTCTGTTGTGAACTTGCATGCTCTTTATCAGTGTAATTAAGGTCATATAATCCATTACCTAGCAGAGGATCTGGCATATAATAGTGCTCAAAATGATTTATTACATTGAATTAGAAAATTTTAAATTTTATTGGGATGAGGAGTTGAAAACACCCCAAGGATATTCATAAACATTCTTTTTCAGCTCAGTAGGTTAAGTAGAAGCTCACTCTTAGAGATTTTCTTTTTTGTTGGGGGATGGTAGTCAGGTTACTCTTTGACTTTAGAACCTAGGTGGGAATCAGTAGGTAAGAATCAGACATGTCTATCAAAACTAAAGAACTTGACTTAAATGTTACATGCTAAAAGAATATTCTAGTTGTCTATCATTTCACAAGATAAGCACAAGTTATAGTCAGTAAAAAATGGATTTTGAATTTATACTAGATGTCATTCAATTGCATTTATTACGCACCTGCTTTCTATAGCTTCCTGAATTGGATACTATTGGAAGATAATAGAAAAGACTGGTGTAAAGAGTGTAAAGAGAGGCTTGGATTCAGTGACTAAGTCTTCTGTGTCCCACGCTAGATCCACAAAATCATCATCTCTGCAGTTCTGACTCCAGCATCTGTAATTTAAATATCTGCCAGAGTAATTCTTATGTGCAGCTCTGTTTGAAGTCCCCTAGACTGGATCATTTCTAGAGTTTCTTTCAGCTCTCAAATTTCATACTTTAACACATTCATCATGTTATTCAACAAACCTACTGGTTTTCACTAGCAGCTGGCAGTCTGCTAGTTCTCATCTCTCCTTAAAACCATAAGAGCATCCTAAACCTCAGATCAGCTCAGGTTAATGAAATTCTAGAGGTAAATAAAGCCCTCAGATATGAAGAAATTCCTAGAAGCATGAGACGAGAGCAAGAGGGTTCCAATCTAATAATGTTAACATTTCTATCTAGTATCTCCAACTTTTGCCCCTATATTCCTCTATTAACAGCAGAACTTTAACTATTGCATTCATAATAGTCTCTCTGCCATGGAATGTGGATGGTCTGGAGACTGCTGAGCCAAAGACTGAACATAAGGGCAGTGGTTAAGGAAGACAGAATAACTATTTGGGGCTTACTACGTGTAAGAAAATGAGTAATATAACAAATAATGTGTTATATAATACACCAATTAATATAGTACTCTACCAAACGATATATTAATTATATAGTGATCTTTTGATACTCAGCCACATGGCCTGTGAGGAAAAATATGCTTAAAGAGGTGCAGTTGGAGTCACATTAGGGAACTCAAGAAATAAATATTTCTGCCTTTAAACGGAAGCAAAGTAAGGCATCTCTGTCAGTTTTCTGTTTAATTGGCCAACATCACTTTATAGAAAAACAAACATGGAATTCTTTACAAATTAGGAGTCTTCAGCTTGGGAGGCTGAGAGACAGATTGCACGAGCATCAAACATCCATTGACATATTCAGCTGTGGCTACAGTGGAAGTAAGCACTTATCGGAAATTTCCCAGTAAAATAAATGTGCCACATTGATTCTTGAAGCTAAAATGTCCAAAAGAATGAGAAAAAAATTTCCAGGAGGAAAGTCAAAACAGGAGATTCTGACAGACTTAAATTTTTAGATCCATGTGCAAACAAGACACATTATGAAAACAGCAATTTTGAAAGAAAATGGGGAGGACTTTTAGCTGAAAGACTGATGATAATAAGCTCATGAAAAATGAGACGGATTGGATTTTTGCTTCTCCCTTTAGCATTTCTCCTTGCAGGAGGATTATATCTCATACTCCATTGACGTTTTCCTTGCCTATGTCACTTCTTTTAACCAATGAAATGAGAGCAAAAGTTATGCTTGTCACCTCCATTAAAGTTTTAAAACTCAGTGTACCGTCCATTATATATATTTCCTTTCTGTTGCATGCCCAGATTTTGTCTGCTCCTTCAGTCTGGCTCCAAGAATTAAAATAATTTGGAGCAGAGCTGCAGTCAACCTGCTAATGCCATGCACCATGAGCAAGAAGTAAATCTTTATTATCTAAGTCATCGCAATCTGGGGCTATTTGTTTCTACTGTATAACACCACTTAAACTAACTGATGCAAAGTCCTTTGTATCAGATTTAATACAGAAGCACATGAGGATCCACTGACGTTTTTAAAGTAAGGAACAGAAATGACTATGAGGGATGAAATGAAAGATAATAAAGCTGTAGACTGAGAAAGGGTACTTCTACTTTTAGCAAGCCCTAAGCAAGTGTTCTTGCTCAATATATGGTGTCATTCCTTATATTGACATGTTTCTAAACATTCTCACCTACAAACACAATAAACTGCTTAGAGAACAAGTCAGCATATATAGAGAAAAATGATTATTCTCATGCTTTTTCATGCTCCCAGTCACTATGCATTGCAATTATTAGTAGAGTACAATTTATTCATTGTTCATTATTATTAAAATCAAGATAGATTCCAAATAGCTGTTATCTTTCCTCAGAGATTTAAAAAAAATTTTAATGTCACTGGAAACTCTATGTCCTTAAACATTAGGTTTAGAATATGTGCTCTAACGATTAACACCTATGGCTGCAAAGGGCTAACAAAGACAGTAATTATCTTATGTTCCGTTTATGATCTCTATAGTGCAATATTTTCTCAAAAAAGAATATATGAATACTGACAATGTCAATCATCTATTAGAGATTCACTGAAAAAAAAAAACAAACAAAAAATAGATCAACGGGAAAAAAATTCACAAAAATGTATATATGTGGATAGACATTGATTGGAGAGTAATGGAAGATACCTAGGAACAGTTGTCTAGGTGTTCCCAAAATTCTGGATGTTTAGCAGTTATGCAGATCAAATATTTGGACATTAGGTAGAAGTTTTCAATTTTTCTGAAAATGAAGACATTTTTTATTTGGGAAAAATACATTATTTCAAAATCAAGAGGAAAGCATACTCTAACACAAGAGTGGAACGAAAAGTCTTTTAAATTTGGATTGATTGTCTAGTTTCATCAAGTTCATCTGATGAATTTGTAATACTTCATTTCGCCTTGTTTAACTGGTCTCAAAAGCTTAAGAAAGTTTTTAGCTTAAATCAGAGCAATCTAAGAGGAAATTTCTCAAATTGCAAAATAGGTTCTTAGAAATCAAGAAACTTCTATTCTTTGGTAAATATATTCAGAAACGCAGAAGTCTGAACAAATTTTTTTCCAGTAACTATGAAGGCATGTCTAAGATCTTCAGAAATAGCTTATTATGCATTTTTCCAAGCATATGTTCTGAATAACTGTAAAATGTGTAATAACTCCTATTTCTTCTCCTCTGAATGCAGACTAGTTTACCAGCTGACAGACAACATGTTGGACCTATGTCTGGGGAGAAGGACCAAGCATCTTCTCTTAAAGATTGAGATAATCCATTGTGAGAACTACTAGCAGCAGCTGAAATTATTCAGTCAACAGAAATGATGTTTCTTGTTTATTTTGTTTTCAACCTTCCAGAGGAACAGAATTCAAAATAATTCCCAAAGAAGAGGCTTAAGATAATTACAAGAAAGATTACAGGAGATAGCTTCTGCTCAAACTCATTAAAGAACTAAAAAATGTCAAGAGGCTTGCTATAAAAACAAATATGTTCAGTAAGACAAAAAGGTAGAAAAGCAGAAGACATCTCTGAAATTAGGGCAGGAGAAATGATAGTTTCTAAAGAAAGGAGTAAAGGTAATTTGGCGGAGGTAAGTTAAGTTAGTAAGACAAAAAAGTTGATGGGCCTGGAAAGCTCAGCGGACAGATACCTTCAGTGAACAAATTAAAGTCATTATTTTAAAAGACACTTTCAGAGATTCGTATACTTTCAGGATCCCTGAACTCACGGGAACTGTTTATGCATGCTTGAATTGAGAAAATAGACTCCAAAACATTGGGGCTCTTTAAGAGAGAGAAAAAGCAACATGGGTAGAGTGGCAGAGATGCTCTAGGATGAATGTCATGCATTGAAAAGAAGAAAATATCTTGCTTTCTTTCCTTCACTAAACAATTTTTAGTTTTGGAAGATTATTCTTGTTGATTAATTTATATTCACTTTTTCACTTTAAATGTTGTATGGGACTCCATTATGTGAGTATGTAATAATTTATTAATCCACCTCCATCAGTAAATAATTAAGAGGAGGCCTATTTTTAGCTACAATAAAGAAGACTGCAAAGAGCCTAAGTATATACCTAAATGGGGAATTGATGAGTCACAGAATATGCGCATCTTCCAATTTTATTTCCAAAAGGGATGGTTTTGACTAATCTCACTAATAATGTATGAGAAGTCCCTTTTATCTACATTCTACTTAGATTTGCACTTGTCTTTTTAAATAGTGTTTTAATCTATAATTCCTAATGATTTAAAAGATATATATTTGTGTGTGCATTTAATCCTTTACTGGTTATATGCATTGTAAATGCCAGTGGTATGTGTTGCCCTATATAGAAGTTTTTAATAATAATATGTTTAAATTTATTTATTTATGTTTGTCCTTTTTGAATCATTTAAGAAATCCTCCCCTACTCTGGTGTCATGAAAACATTTTTTTATGTTTCCTTATAAAATTTTTATAATTTAATTTTGTACATTTTAACCATCTGGAAATTACTTTTACTTTATGGAGACATTTTATATATATGAATAGCCATGTTTTCCAGGACTAATTACTAAATTACTTGACTATTTTTTGAATAGCTCTGGTTCCCATTCTGAGCAGGCAGCATTTCACCCCACAATAACAAAAGTTGGCTATATCCTTTATTTTTTTAAAATCACATCTGCCAAGGCATTAAAAAGAAAAAGGAATTTGAGAAGCAAATATAAGTATAAGTTGTATTCGGGGAAAAAATTGAGTGGAGATAATTTTCCACTGTGTGCTGTGAGTCCTTGCTCCTACAGAGAGGAGGTGGCAGGTGCTCATACTTCAATTGAAGCCTAGTGATAGTAGCTTTAAGTAAGCACTGAAAGAGATTTATACACGACCACAGCAATTTAGAGGACATAGTGGAAGTGTGTATGACTCCCACTTGGGAAATCTAAAATCCAAGAGGCTGCTCAAAGTAACCCACGTCACAGAAAGGGAAGATTCGGTTGGGAAATAGGTCTACTGTACTGATGCAAGGTCTAGGGATGAGTTTCAACAAACTAGACATGTATTATTAGAGAGGGCACTGCCATAAATTTGTCTTTTAAACAGCCAAAAACAGCCAGCTGGAGGGGATAAGACTTCATCTGAAGGAAAGTATACACAACAGGTCCCCAGTTATTGATGTGCTGCTCACCAAAGACCACAAGCAACAATTTAAAAAAGAAAAAGTAGTTCTACTACCGCATAGAGAATTTGATAACAGCTTAGAATATGACTAGTCAAGAAAAAAATATTTTGTTCTCGTATATCTTCCTTGTTCATTCTCTTCCTCTCCACATGAACCTTGGAAATGTCAGAAACCATGGTTAGCAATATGGAAGAGAAGGGAAAAAGGATAAGTTAGGGGAGTTGAGAAGGGGTTGGGCATGGCTGTTTTCCCACTGAAGCTGGCCTTCCCAAATTAGGCATAATTGGGGGAAGTGAGAACAAATAAAACAAATAAAGATGTCTTAAAATATTACAATATACACCCAAATACCCATCACTTGGATTTAGAGTATAGCTTCCTCCAAGGTTGCCCTGAGGTTTGACATTCAGTCGGCAGAAGAAAAAGAGGGAAGAATAACTTGGTAGGTTTTATGGGCTAGCACTAAAAGCAGAGACATAAGTTTTGCAAACACTCCATTGGTCAAAAGTCATTAGCACGGCACTACCTAGAGGAAAGAAAGGTTTGGAGATGTAATCCTTGGCTAGCTGGCCTCAATTCAGCAATACTTCTAGACTGAAATAGGAGCATGAATATGTGGTATTCGGTGGGCTAGCTCACCGCATTTGTTTTGTCTTCTAACAGAACTCATTCATCTAAAATTATTTGCGTGTGTGCGCGTGTGTGTTTGTGTTTATGATGTGATTTAATAATCTAGAAATTCAAAGTTGCGATTATTTCCCTGGATTGCCTATGTCATGATTAAACTGAGATTTTTCAGAGGACTAAAGTGACTCATTCTTTTTACTAAATGAGAGATAAAAACAAAACAACAGCAAAAAGCTCTGGTGCCAGCCTGGGATTTAATCAAGAGACAAAGGCAGAAATAACCTCATAAAGAGAGCTTGAACAGTGGAAAGAGCAAAATTGTTTTTCCTATCTCTTATAAGTCCCACTTAACTGTGCCTTAACATTTTTTAAAATATGTAATCTTTGAGTTTAAATTTAGTACGGGTCTGATTTACTCTTTAGTGATTTTACATTCAGAATAATTTAAAGGAACAAATCAACACGTATTATCTCCACTAATTGAAAGACTTTTTAATGGGTAGTAATAAAATGCAAAGATACAAAGCAGATCTAATCAGGTAAAAGTCATGGGTGTAGGATGAAGTGTCTTGTTTTTAATTTTAGTATCTGGTTGTAGATGTTCCTCTTTGTTTCTGTATTGCTTGAGCTAAGTGATATGGGGGTACAGCACCACCAATCACAGTTGATTATTGACTCCGGTATTGTGTCTTTATCATATTTTAGACATATCAACTCTCAAAAGCATCTGTGCCTTGAAATCTATATTTGTATTCTAGAATTAGCCAAAAAAATTATGCAATATTCTATGGTAAGAAAATATTTATTGCCAGTATCAATTTCAAAATATTTGTCTAGCTAAGATGATACAAAGAGTATTTTCTAAAACTTATTTAAAAGCTATGTTTATATATTATTGTAACATTTGTAAAATGCTACAAATGTTATATCTTGAAGACAGAGGAAAGTATATAGCTAAAGTATACAGGAAAGAATTAAATTAGGTACTGTGGCTGTGATGGTTAATTTTATGGTAAGTTGATTGGGCCAAAGAGTACCCATATATTTGCACAAACATTATTCTGGGTATTTCAGTGAAGGTGTTTGGGAAGAGAGTGACATCTAAATTGGAAGACTGAGTAAAGCAGACTGCCCTTCCTTTGTGGACAGACCTCATCTAATTCGTTCAAGGTCTGAACAGAACAAAAAGTCTGGCCTTCCTTTGAGTAAGAGAGAATTCTTGCCACATTTTCTTCAAGCTGGGATATCAGCTATTTACCTGCCTTCAAATTCAGATTTAAAATTTGGCTATTTTGGGGTTTCGAGCCTGTCAGTATTTAGAAAGGAGCTACACCACTGGCTCTCTGGTTCTCAGAACTTTGGACTCGAACTGGAGCTAGAGCATCAGCTTTCCTGGAACTCCAGCTTTGCCAACTGACCCTGCAGATCTTGGGATCTGCCCACTTCCATAACTGCACGAGGCAATGCCTTATAATAAATCTCTTTATATACATTTTAAATAGATTTATTGAAGAAATTGTATCAAATTTACCAAAACTGTGAAGCCTCTTTTGACAATAGGATGGACTCTCCCCTGACACGTTCTCTGTATAACCACTTTGACCTCAGTGAAATAAGAATTGTAACTTGTCCCACCACAGAAGTCCTCCCTTATCTGCCAGGGTATGTTCCAAGGCCCCTGAAACCTCAGATAGTACTGAACCCTCTATATATTATGTTTTTTCCTATATATACATACACTTTATGGTTTCTCTTTGGCATATCTGAATTGCCAGCATCGCTACTCCTGTGCTTTGAGACCATTATGAGGTAAAATAAGGTTTACTTGAACATAAGCACAGTGATACTGTGACGGTCCCTCTGATAAACCGAGACAGCTACTAAGTGACTAATGGGCAAGGAGCACATACATAGTGGATATGCTGGACAAAGGGAGGATTCGAGTCCTGGATGGGACAGAGTGGTGGGACTGGACAGTGTGAGATTTCACCACACTACCCAGAAGGGCACACGATTTAAAACTTATGAATTGTTTACTTCAGGAATTTTCCATTTAATATCTTTGGACTGCAGTTGACCATGGGGAATTGAAACTGTGGAAAGAAAAACTTCAGATAAGGGGGGAAACTGTACTTTCCATTCTGTCAGGAGTATCTAGTGTAAAGTTTTTGATCTTCAAAAAATAACATAGGGGAAATAATACTAATAAGAATGACCACTCTTTTAAACATAAAAAGGCAGAAGCGTCATTAGTGTTTAAAGCAAGAAGTTAAATTATATGAATATATTTATGAGTATGACCTTTAACAATAAACTCTAATGTTATTTTAACTTGCATCGCATATCATTTTAGACGCGTGTGGTGGGCTCATCTTCCGCCTGGCTTCTTTTTCTAGACATAGCTCCCGATATACAAGTTTTAGCTCTGACTGGCAGTATTTTTTCTATTCTTATTCCATTCTGCCTCACTCCATCTTGATCAAAGAATAAGCAACCAACCTGAGCTTCCTTAATTTTTTTTTTTCATCCAAGAGTCTGAATCTTGGAATGAAGGAAAACAGAGACTGTGTGTGGTCCCCAGCATCTGACATGGCTCTCAAAGATGCCCCTCCTGGTATTCATGTTACTGTGTGACCCACTCCCCTTGCATGCAGGCTAGATATAGTGACTTGCTTCTAATGAACAGACTAAGGCAAAAGTGGCAGTGATGAGATGCCACTTCCGTGATCGGGTTTCAAGAAACCATGACTTGTGTCTTGGTAGCACTATTGCACACTTTGATGAAGTAAGCTCTCACGTTAGAGAGAAGGTCCATATGGCAAGGAACTGAGGGTTGCCTCTGGCCAACAGCCAGAAAGAAGAGAATAGTTCAGTCCACCAACTCGACAAAGCACTGAATGCTGCCAACAATCACAAGGGTGAGCTTCAAAGCAGTTTATCCTTCGTTAAGCTTTGAGATGACTACAGATTCCTGAAGCAGTGGACCTCATTAAGTCATGCCTGGATTTCTGACACACGAAAGTTGTGAAAAATAAATGTTTTTAAGTCTCTGAGTTTTGGAGTATTAATTACGTAGAAACAGATAACTACTACACTGGGTTCCTTTAGAGGTGAGTCGGTGGTACTTCTTGATCTCATGCTGTTGGGGTTCTCAAGGCATCTCTGGTTCTCTTCCTCTGGAGTTGTAACTTCTCAACTTTCTTTTCACTCTTTAAGATATCCCACCATCTTTCCATTATACACATTAAACCAGACAAATTTAACTTCTGTTGATTATCATCTAAACTGCCTTAGCTATCATTGTTTTAGTTTCATGTTATACTTTTATTTTTACCATTATTTCTATTCCTGTAATTTTTAAAAAGATTCAATAAAATTATTTTCCATTTTCTTACTCCATAGTTACCTATTTGATCTTAGCAAGGAACTAAATAAACTTGTGCCAACATAGCTATAAATAATTTAAAAAATAAACCTACAGATGTAATATATAGATATCTGTGACATCTAGACCTTTATCTTGTATTTTAATATTGTATTTTCCAAAAAAATGAAATTCTTCCCTATCTGTGATTGTTGGTGAGATTCTATGTGGTATAGCCAGAAGTCACTACTAGAACAATGCATGATATTATTCAGAATTTGGAAAATAATGACCAGAGTATCTATCAATTAGAAAAAGGATCTTCCATTATTTTAATATCGAATCTATAAAAGAATAACTATAGAACTATGTAACATCACTTAGGAAACCAAAGATTATAAATTAGCAATTAAAATACTCAAAAACAAACAACAAAAGAAACAAAAATAAGAAAAGTTAAGTTGGCAATCCAGATCTTGTGATTCCTAGTGTTGTTTTATCCATGTTCGTTAAATTTCTATCCTAATTTTATTAAATGGCATTAAAATATTGTTTGGAGTGGTTTTTCACTTGGGGAAATTAAATTGAAATAATAACCTACCAAATTCAAATCATTTTTGTCTCAACAATTGCCTTTCTTATCAAAAGCTTGGTTGCTACCCTTAATAAAAGGTTGCTATCACTATGCACTATGCCTATTGATTCAAAAAATAAACTAACCTGAAAGCTATTGCTTTCCCTTCATTTTAATCTTAGGAAGAAGTAGTTCTATTGACAGGTCATTAAGTGCCCTTTACCCAGACTACAGCATCAGAGGGTGGAGCTTTGGGGTTAAGGAGGGAAAGCATTTAGCCTAAGAGCTGAGTCATGGCGGGTTCTATTTCAGTTTTTTATGGATGTGGAGGTTGCTAAGTCATGGCCCACAAAAGAATACGTTTCTTCTGCATCAACCTCCTCAACCTCATTGAGATCCATGTTGGAAAGAGAGTAATGCCTATTGGAAGGATGAAAACTTAAGACTGCCTAGTCTCAGCCAAAGGGGTCCACAGAGTTCTGCACTCTCTGGTCTACCTCACTGCAACTTAGGTTCCATATTGAGGCTTGAGGAAAGAGCCCTAGGAAATAATAAAGTATTCCTTCACATAGTCTTGTTATCCACTCATATAGTGCTCTTTTCAAAATTTTGGTAATAGTAGCCAAAAAAACATGGATGCCTACTATTTGTGTGGCAACTTAAAAGACAAATGATTTACATTCGATGTATGTTGGCGGAAAAGGTGAGACTATCCATTAAACTAAGAAAAAAATGTGGAGATGCAAAGTTCCAAAACAAAAAGTTTTATTCTGTTTTTATCTGACTCTAAACCCTGGGAGCTAGGTCATGGTTGATGTTAGCCTGGATCCAAAGTGGATCTTCTGAACGAGAACTGTATAGGGAAAACTCCTTTTCCTATTGCAATATCCGATCATCCTTTTCCAATTTGGTGCCTTTTTGGCATCATCACAACCCCTCCAGCCAATTTGACAGTGCTTGCTTTGAACATTATCAGGAGATAAGAGAAAAGTAAACTTCAAATTTAACTATTAGCTTCTTAGAGATATTTGCTTGGAGACTCTTCTTTGTATTTTTAGCTTGTGAGTTCTCACCATTTTATAGTATTCGATTTTATCTTATGTCCTGCTTGGGTCGCTCTTATATGTACAGCATCAATATAAATTTAAAAGAAAGAAAGAAAATTAAAATGAAAGAACTCATATGCAGTAAACTAGAAAAAAGGTAAAGGCAAGCTCTTCCAAGAAAAAAGAATTGTGAGCTATCACTTTTAATAGATAAGAAAAAAAGGAAACAAAAGATGATAAAAAGAATTCTGGAACTGTGCTTTATCTTGGAGTGGTTTTAATTTCAGGATACTGACATTTGAGTTTTAAGTCAGAAAATCTCTCATGCTGAATAAATCCATCCTTGACGCAGAGGAAAAAACCCTTCTTATATCAATCTTTATTTTATTATATTATTCAGGGCAGGCTACTTGCTAAAACAAATAATTTCAACATCTCGGTAGCTTAGTAAGATAGAATTTTCTGTTTCACTCATGCAAAGCCTAATAGGATGGAGAAGGGTGGGTGTTCAGCTTCTTAGTCTCTCAGAAACCCAGGCCCCTCCTGCTGCACAGTCCCACTGTCCATGGGCCTTGGAGGCCTCAACTGAATCCTCTTGACTGGCAGATAAGTGGAGAGAAAGAATCACACACGGAGGATCACACTGAAAGCTTTTATGAGCCAGGCATAGATGTGGTACATATCACTTTCACTCATATACCAAAGGTCAGACTTCAGTTGCTGAGGAAGAGGCTAGGAAATGTAGTCTGATTATACACCCAGGATGGGGAAAATGGGTTTTCATGAATACATACTCTCTGCCATTCTTCTGCTTATTGTGGCTCAGGCATTCACATTCATTTCCAAGATCATGAAAAATTCACTTCAAAATTTCCACTCTTATATAGAGATTTTTGACTTTCAGATTAATGTATTTATACTAGAATCTTTTTGTCCTTTATTCCCCTCTATCTCCAGCCAAGTTCTGAGGGACCCATTTATTACTAAATCTTGGTAATACCATGGGTTTGGGGCAGGTGGTGGTGTGGGGACCCTGATCCCAGAGTATGTGTTCCAGCATGCTGGAGTTCATCGATAAAGATAAAGAAAAATGGGAACCACTAGTATACAAAAGTTATACCATCTCCTTGCACTGAAGAAAATTAAATGCATTTATTGAAAATTCAATTGCTAAGAAGGAAACAACACAGTGACTATTATCGGAATTGCTAATAGGCAAAGAGATAACCACAATCAGCAGGTAAGAAGGCTGGCAACAGAAAACTGTCAATTGCATTTTATAAGAAAACTATCAGAAACTTAGGAGTAAGGAAATCCACTTATAAAAAGTGTTGATCTAGCAGTAAAAACATGAGTTGTAGTAAACAGTAAAAGAAAGTAAGGAAGACATTCAAACTCAACATACATTAGTTTTGTACACAGTCAAGGAAAAACAGATCAAATTACGAAGCACACTGGAGTGTTAAAATCGCAATTGGCCTTTTCAAAAGTGTATTGAGAGACACCGAAGTAAAACAGAAATGGATTTCTAGAGTGAGTAGAGCCAGATTTCATTCTATAAATGGTAAATTAAAGATGCAAGGAGTATTTTTGCTGCAACTGGAATAGAGAAGGTTTCTGAAGGTAAAGGAATTCAAGGAAAATCGATGTTTGGGAGAGGAGTATACACGAATGCTAGTACTGGGTCCAAAGGTACAGTTTTAGAAAACAAAAGGAATTCCATCACCCATTCATAAGTCTCCAGTTCATAAGCCTGTCCTCCAGCAGAGACAAATGTAAACTCAGGAAGAAATCTTTCCTGGGAGGGAGAATCCAAGGTCTAAGGAATTCAGGAGTTGCGGGCTGATGCTGCAGCTATCATTAGTAATATAAATGTCAGCAAATGGCTAAAGTGGTTCCTCCGGGGATGGAAAACTTCAGAAAGAGAAGCAAGAATTTGGGAGAGTACAATATGCAAGGCCATGAACTATACTAGTCCTTATTGTAAGTCTGAAATTCTCATCTCACAAGACAGTAGAAATTATAAACCTAGTCAGACCACACCCATTGAAAAACTGGAATTTCCAAGAACTCTGGTCTAAAGGGAAAATATGAATTAAAATCAATGGACTAAATATGACATAAAAGAGAAAAAGTGTCACTAATACAAAGAAATCTTTGAATACTTCTATATATATTTTAAGAAGAAAAGAATATTTCAATAAACCTCTCCTAATTTATGTAACTAGGGCAGTGCTTACTTGTTATTATTTTCTTCTCTTTTGTTTTATTATTCCCTTCAGAATATAAGAAGCGGAGTATCACAATTATCTCTGAATGAGAAATTTCTCACATATGGGGATTAAATTCACAGGCACTGAACTTGGGAAATTGATGGATGTTCTGAAAAAGCTAAATAAACCAAAAAGGATTTCTCTCTTAAATTCTTCTATTTTTTTCTTAGTTCTACCAGTTATTACGAGGTCTTTGAAGTTATACATTATTTGTAATCAAATGTCTGTCTCATAACATCTCATAACATCTTTTGTGTTTTAGGGACATCATTTTTGCTTGGAAAACACTTTTGTTTATGGGAATATGCTTAGATTTTAGGGGCTACCAATGTTACATGGGTCCCGAATGTTTGTGGATAAAATGTGAGGCTGGTGTCATGATACTCTTACGTGTCTTCGGATCCCTCTGCAACTTTCCAAGAATGTGGCAGAGTTTTCTAGTTGGAAGAAGATCTTGTGGAGGTGCTAAAAAGCTCTGCTACATCCAGCGGGGACGCAGGCCTTAATCAAGGCATTACTGATGAAGAAGAAACTCCTATTTCTCTAACGAGAAGCCTGAGTTCTCCTTTGACTAAGTAAAGTAAGAAGAAAATGCAGGAGAGAAAGTGCTTCTAGACATAATCTAGGACTGTCATTTATCTATAAAAAGGGAGATAAGCTTTCATTTCAGCTATTAAATCTCCCTGTGGTAAAAAAAAGAGGTTTATGGGATAACAAGAAGGATTAATATTGCTAAAATGAACAGGTTTGGTGGCAAATTCAGGACATTTTAAATTGGTGATCTTGTGTTATTTGGGCTCTTACTGTTAGCCGACACATCTTGTGATAAGCTTATCTGGTGAATAGATAGGAAATGGGGAAATAGGAACTTGAATAATTTATCTTAATATATACTATGCCCTTGGGTTCACTCAATTACTTTCTTTACTGACCCATTTTAGAGGCTTTTGGGAACAACAGCAAAAGTGATTTTCATGGTGGCCTAAGGGCATGATCTACCAGTATAATTGGTCTCTGCTAGACTATAAACTCTGAAAATCAAAATTAGGAAATTTTAATTACACTGACACATTTTGGTTGTAAAAATGTGGGTTAAATTGTATTAATGGACATGAGTACTTGAAGAATGCAAATGCTCTGCTGAAAATTTCTTTCTCAGCAAGACAAGAAATTGAAAGAACGAGAATATGTATTTCTTGTAACCACAGGAATACAAATGAAGATGCTAGCCAGATGGAAAATAGCTTTTTGAAAGATGAAATCGTGCATGCTTTGTTTCTTGTCAATGTTGATTAAGAGATCTTTTCTATATTTATCAATAATTAGTACAACAAAATAAGACTTTCTGAGAAGGATGAATGTCTGACTACATATCTTCTAAATGTTAGAGTTTAAACACTTCATTTTGTCAAGCGTATTTGTGATAGGAAGTTATATTTGTTCACGTTAATTATATATTTATATTAAAACTCGAATTTCCTCTCTCACTTTGTAAATGATCTTGCCAATCTTGCTTTCATTAATTCATTACTATTTATTCTGTATAAAATCTCTTTTTAGACTGAGACAATTTTGGTCTTCTACAACATTCTTTTTTTTTTTTTTTAAGTCTGTTTCCCCTCTGACTGATTTGATCCCAGCACAATATGAAGTCTAATTTATTCAGTTGTTCCCTGAGAGCTGAACTATTACATGTTTTGTCCTGATCACTGCATGTCCATTGCCTAGTATAAATTAAGTGCCTAGATTTTCAAACCATGTGATTACATATGACTTGTTCAAAATCAATAATGGGGCCACACAAAAGTGTAGAAGTGTTGTTGGATAATCCGTCAATCTATTTCCTCTTAAAGTGGTTCAGTGAGGTCTCCAGTTGACTAGTGAAGTTAAGCTCATAAGATTAATAAAAGAATCAAAAGTAGGGGAAAGTTGACCTCTGAAGGCTGCTCAGGCTCCCCGCTGTATGCCATTATCACTGGTTTCCTAAGAATGAGTTAGAATTAAGGATACACTTTGAGCCACAGTGTTAGGGCTATAGGATCCTGCATCTTTGTAGCATCTCCTTTCCTTCCACAAAGCTGAGGGAGTAAGAACACCAACTTTCCCTATCTTGAGAGGATTGGTGACACAGGCATTGGGAAGATAGACCCTCTCCTCTCTAGCCACTATGGCAAATAATTGCTAGATGGCTTATGTTTACCTCTGTCATGTATTTAATCCTGGACTTGTCTTTCTTTACCATAGAGAAGAGGTCCCTTGCCTTATCAGTGTTGTCAACTGGTCTCAAAGGTGTGACAATGGATTACTGAGGATTCGCCTTCCTTAAAGGAGTCTTGTCCTGAAAAAGCCCTCCTGTCTCATTCTTCTCAGGAAACTTATTCTCCAAATTGGCCTTCTCTTCAGACCAAAAACCAATGTTTTGGGTATCTTCCTCATCATTCAAAGATGTAAAATTGACAAAGTCCATGGGAGCATCATAGGAATAAGGGGCTTTAACTTGTGACATTGTCCCCACCCTGGTGCAGAAGAGCCGGTTTTTCCCAGTATTAGTGTCACTTTCCTCAATGGTCATTTTCTGTGGTTTAATTTGTCAGTCCAATCAAAGTTGTAATATACTCTTTTACCTCTCATCTGAAATCTTGAGTGTCTAGCAAGTACTCCTTATCGAGAACCTCGTCTTGGGTATAACAACGGAGCACCCACAAGAACCGCTGTGTAATAAATGTTTGATGAAAGAATAAATGGAAATCAAGAAACCATAATTATGAGAAAATAAATTTTACCAAGGCCAATTCAGTGGAAGAAGATTGTCAGGCTATGCAAAGCTATGTGGGGAGTAGCAAACCCAAGTCTCGATTTAACTTTCCTGATGCTTAACATTGACTATTGTTTTAAAGGTAAGATTTTATCATCTGTCATATCAGACTTTCAATTCATTTAAGCCTCATTTATTAGGAGTGACAAAACTCAGGATTTAAGACTCTGCCTAATTAACCAAGTGTGCCTTCAATTTCAATCTCTGTTACCTACAAATATTTGAATTCACATTTAGTGTTTATTTTGAGCTATCACTGCTATTTGTGGGCCTTTGCAACTCAATTAGAAATGCACTTCATTTCCTTTCAGTTTAACCAAAGGAGAATCATTAACTCTCAGCAGAGGAGAGAGATTTCAGATCAAACATCCTGTAACTGGAATTAGCATTAATGCAAATTCATTCCTATATGATTTGTATCCTCCAATAAACATTTACCATCCACTGCCTCTGACCTTCCACCACTACTTGCCTCACTAAGGCCAAATTATTGCATTAGTCTTTTTAAATTCAAAATAAGTGGAAATTCCCTCTCCCGCTTTATTTCCCACTCCTCGATAACCATACTCTCCAAGTTACCTTTGTAATAATGAAGAATTGAATTATTATCTTAGACTCTACCTAACTTAGAGAGCTTTGCTTAGTTTTTGGCTATATTCTAAATCAACTGTTGAATTTTAGTGTGCCTTCGAATCATCTGGAGATCTTATTAAAATGCAGATTCTGATTCAGTAGGTCTGTGATGGTCTGATATTCTGCATTTCTAACAGGCTTCTAGATGTCGATGATGTTCTGGGGACCACATTTTTAGTAGTGAGGTTCTGGGTAATTTCAATTCATTATAATTGTTTGAACTTGCTCCTCTGCATTCCTTGATTCTTTATCCTCTTATCATAGCCATTCATTTATCCCCTAGACTCATGCTTAAGAATATTTCTCAGGGGTAGACTTTGGACCATCTAGTCAACTACAGCTTGTATTGATTGTCTCAGCTCCATGGTTAGCACCTGGAGCTCCCACATCTGTCAGCTTTATAAAGACCATCTGCAAGTAGAGTCCCTAAAAACAGGAGGCAGACCTTCAGTAAACAGTAAATGCTGAGACAAATCAATTAGTTTGAGTCCCAGACTCTGTTTCCTCTGAAGCAAGGATTCTTTGAATCCTTGAAAAAATGTGCAATATGTTTTCAAACTTACTAATTATAGTATTCAAATTATTTATGTCTCTCACTTCAATTGTATTTCTAACAAAAACATGTCTCACTTTCAAACATATTACATATTCACTTTGTTTTCAGTTTTTTTAAAATTTAACCTTACTTATTTTATATATTTCTTAAATTTTGCTATTTAAAATTATTTTGAATGAGCCACTTGATATTGTGTTCATCTTTTCTTATTGGTATTGGTATTATCATATTCTGATAGACTGTAAAAAGGGGTGATTTCCCTAAAAGGCTAAGATATTATCAGAGTCAGTTATCTTTGGAACAGGCAGTTCCTAAGATAAGGGACAAGGAAGATAACAGAAAATGATGAATTATTAAGGCAAAATTTAGGTAAGAGGCACAACTATTAGATATCTCCCTAAGTCTTAATCTCTTGAATCTAAACTTTTAATATAACTATGCTTTAATATTTTTCTACAATCTAACAATTTATATATTATTTGCTATATTCCTTTTTATCATTACTAAACTTTCAAAATTAATAAGTCCTTTTAAAAATTTTAGCTTATTTACAGATATACAATAGGGAGTTAATAATGAAATGGTAAAGCAATAGAGGCTTGAAGCTTGGTTGAAGGGAATATAGATTTGGTGGACCTCAAGGTCAGAGACCGTAGCCGTGACCCCAGATTTCAAGAGCACATTCACTTCTATAACAAGTGCTGGGCCCACACTTAGAGATAACCTAGAAACATAAAGAGAATAAAAAGAGAATCCTGCTTCCTTATTTTCTAATTCTCTATAGAACACTAATACGAGTGTCCTACATTGCCGATGAAGTGCATTTGTGTGGGCTATGTCTTGTGAATGAATAGGGAACTGTTTAAATATGGTCTGGCAACAACAGTGGATGAACATTGTTCCAAAGCTCTTAATCTCCAACAATAAGTATACTTGGAAAATCACCTTTTTAAAAGCATCACTGTCTCTATCTATGACAATTGACCCTGCTGTTCTCAATGCCATTTTTTTAGAGTTACATTTCCTGAGAACTTTTCAAAACAAATGCGGAGGTTTAAGCAGCATGAGTACGCTGAAGTGGATTTATCTTGTTTCCCAATAAATAAAAATTACGAATGGCAAAACAATTTTGTAATACTGTAGGAAGGGATCAAAATGAATTCCTTCCCACCACCAAAAGCCATGCTCATTATAGCAGGAACCTTATGAACAATCTCCATTGGGACCTTGACCTTTACAACAAGATGCTAAATAATTAGCATTTCTATAGCAATGGGAGCTGAAAACAAGCTGCCTTAACAGATCACAGTCTGTGCAAAGAAAGCAACTCATACAAATAGAGTGAAGAAACTTGTAATATCAACATTTATGAAATACCTACTATGCATCAAGAATTTTTAAATATTTACTTTTTTAATTGAAAGAACATAAAATTAAGAATCAGTACACCTGTGCCTAAGATCCCAACTCCAACTTTTAAAATTGTGTAATTCTGGGAAATATATTTAATCTCTCAATTTTGGTTTTCTGAGGTGTAAAATAGGAGTAAGAATAATAATCTCATATAAAAATTGTGAAGAGACTTAACTTATGAAAAGTTGCTTTATAAATATTTCTGTTGGGAAGTATGAACTGCTAACCGAATATTTCTGTTTTCATGATCGTTAGTGTAAGTATTTTTTAAAATGCCAACCACTTTAGGCATTTGGCTGCAAAAAGAAGATGGCAGTTAGAAATTAAAATGGAATTTTGAAGGTGTTTGCAAAAATGTAGAAATGCCTGAATTTTCAGCTCATCCCTGAAATCACAGCTCATCCCTGAACATTTTATAGGGAGACAGATCAGGGGGAGGTGGAAGCCAATGGGAAACAATTATTTTATTATAATTTGGGTAATAATAAAGTGCTGGCAAAGCTGAGTTGAAGGTCTATAGTTCTTTGCTTGCATCTGGCCAATTTCAAACCTTGGACTGTTACCACATGTCCAGGTACCTGACACACTGGCCATGATACTTAGGTGGTTTTGTGGAAAAAAATGAGAAGTAACAGAGTCCCTCCCAAAAGTACCGAAGAAGGGAATAAGTGAAAGAGAATAGTGTTGATTCCTGATATTTATTGCTGCTCATTAGCAAATATGGATGAATCTATGGCCCAGAATTTGATGGATAAGATTAGCAATTTCTTTTTCATGGGAAGATATGAGAAATAGGGTACAGGTGGAGAGAAAGAAATTGAAATCTCCCAAGCCTACGGCAGTTAGCATCCCTAGATGGCCCTTCCTGGGAGCTAGCCAGCCTATCTTTGATTATCCATTTATATCAACTGGGTCCTTTGGATAAACTCACGGGCAATGATTCCACACTGATGCACCCCAAAGAAGTGTGCCACTTATCGTTTTATCACCTCTCAGCTATAAATCTATTCTTCGCTGCCTGATCTGTGCAATGGAGCTGGGCTCTTGAATTATTTCTTCTTTGCTACATGGGATAATGCCAAGCTTTGTCAATGAGAGTTCTGAAGAGACAGTCAGTGGAAGAGGAAGGGGATCCTTTTTTCCTGATTTTTGTGTGCTCCACTCCGTAGGCTGCTGCAGTGTTTGGAGCTTCTTCAGTGCCTGGTTTCTGCAGTGCGTACAACTTCTTCAGTCCTTGCTCCTGCAGCGTGGGTGGCTTCTCTAGCACCCAGTTACTGCATCACTGTGGTTTCTCCAGCAAGAGGATTCTGCAACCCAGGAGTCTTTTCCAACACTTTGCTCCTACAGTGCACAGTGGCAATAGCATCCGTCACCAACAGCTTTCTCTAGCACCCTTTCTAGTGGTTTTGCAGTGGAATGCCTCTGGCAAGATAGTCCCAAGTGGTTAGTTTTTCCAGCACAATATAGGATAAACTTTCAGCAACTTCTGTTGGTACAGCACCACAGCAACTTCTCTGCCATCCAGCAAGTCATGACTGTGACCTCTTTGACAAGATCTGGATCTCAGTCATAGGGGTGAAGGATGGGGGCGTGCTCTTTCTTAGATGCTCTTATACCCCTAGTGGTAGTGAATACTCCTCATATGTGCATTTCTTGTATTCTTTAGAGTTCTCTTTACTTCTAACTAGCTACTCCCTTGTTACTCCAATTCCCTGTTATTGTCAATATTCTTCTATTAAATTTATTAAAAATCACTGTGTGGTTTCTATCTCCTGATTGGACCCTGGCTGATACAGACAGGTTGAGTAGGCCAGGAACTACTCTAGAAGAGGAGGGAACTAGTATTATTGAGCATCTACTCTACACTAGGCCCCTGAATGAGTTTCATCCCTATTATCTCATTTAATCTTCACAGCAACCCTTTGATTCAGGAAACTATGATTGGCATCATTTTACAATAAAAAAAATTGAGGCTTAGGAAAACAAGCAACTTGTCAAGGTCTCTCAGCTATTAAGTCCCAGAGTTTTGGAATTAACCTCTTATTTATCTGGATTAAAGCCCATGTAGCCCACACAGCTAGGAATTTTCCAAAATTCATTTGAAATGTTCCCTAGTTAGAACTAGATAACTATCCTAGATAGTTATTTATAGAATAATGCCCTTTCTAGTTCTCACCGAAATGGAAATTATATTCCTTAGTGACAAGATGAAAACGGCCTTTATTAGAGTTTAAGCACTCTTTACCACTATCCTTTACCACCCTCTCTTGGTGTGTCTATAAGGACCCATTAGAAATAACGCGGATTGAGCCATCAATAACTATCACTACTGTTTCCTTTAACTCCAATTCATTTTTCAAAATTATCAGTTTCTGCTCGATTCCCTGTTTTCTTGCACTTCCATCTTCCTTTATAACATCACGAATTACTTTATATGCTTTGGCCCAGTGGGGTGATTTCTCAGATGAAAGAACTTGTTTTCCCTCTCTTGTTCTAAAATCATCACAGGAACCTAGTAGCATGAAAGGGAATTGTGCAATGTGTTTTGAGAATCATTGGAAAGAAAATGATGGATATGTTTTTCTATTCTCTGCATATATTATGTGTTTTCTCAAGACCAAGTTCAAACGTTTTCTCTTGTAAAGTTTCCCCTGAACATTCCAAACATAGTTGGGTGGCCCCCAGTTTATAACTTCTTCACATATCTTTTCTCACCAACTGCTATAGGACTTTGATGGAAATAGTTGAGTTTGACATGCTAGATTAGGTGGTTCCCATTACTCCCTAGAATGCTACTATAAACTTCATGCCTATACAAGAGCTGACTGCAACAATCTCTGGGAATAATGGCTTCTCCTTTTCATTCATTTTCCAAATCACATGTGAGTGATTTTCATTGGTACACTTTAAATTTGAACCATATGGGGAAGAGCATTCTAAAAAGTGAATTTGTTGCTTGTCCTCTACTGTCATTAGAAAAAGACACATTGGAAGGGGGTAGTGGTGATGAATACTTGATAATGAAACCTTAATCTGGTCACAGTGACCAAAAACATTAAATAGCATATAATTTACCCTTTGCTTTGCAGTATTTTTCCCTCGCACCATACTTAACCCATAGTTTTTTGCAAAAACACAGGTGTCTTATTATTCAGGGCTTCATAAATATCAGCTCTGTCCCCAGTCATTGATGCAGCCACATGGAATCCTTGTCCCAACAGTTCCAGTAATGAAGACACCCTGGATCTTTCAAGACCCAGAGCTTCTGACACCCTTTCCAGTCAGTGACACATGTCCAAGAGTCTCCCAAAGCTCTCTAAGTGTGGTAGACACACTGGAATCTCCCCTGCCCCCCAACAGTACCATAGTCATTGTGGCCCTTCTTGGTCCACTGTAGTAGATACACTGATCTCCCTTCAGCATCTAGTGGTGGAGTCACAAATGACACTCCCCAGATTAATTCTACAAGCATGCTGGACACTGACATACCCTTTCACAGTGATGCAAACAAGCCCAACACATACCCAAGGGCAACCTGAATCACCCCCAGAAAAAGGTTAACAATACACACTCCCCATCCGGTGCTTGAGACTGACCAGTCTCATTCCTAACAAAGACACAAAGAGATAGATCCTCCTTTTATGATGCTGGACACACTGTGGCCTTGGTCATCTCATGCTGCAGACTCTCAGTCTCCTCCATAATCTAGTTCTTGAGACCCACTCTGTCTTAGCCTATTTCTGACACATTTGAAACTTTCCATTCCACTACTACCTCATTCAGGGCTACAAAAACACTGGCTCTTAACCTGCTAACTTATTCAAACTCATCAGCCTCTCTCCTAAAAACTTTATCCTGTGCTGTCCATATACTGTCTCCCATGACTAGGATTTATCAGCCATTTCTGTTCATGTGACAATATACTCAGACCTGTCTAGGGAATGTCTTATAATTGGTCTAAGAGAGTCACAGAACCCCCCCTATATCTTTCCTAGGGGTTAGCCTAATGAAGGTATGAGGCTTAGTTATGGCCAAAAAAGATGTGAGGAAAGTAAGCTAGGAGATACCCTAAAAGATTATCTTCCCCGAAAAAAAAAAAAGAACACAAGAAGAAAATGTCTTTGCCCTTTTCTTCCTTCCAGCTCTGAACACTGTTATGAGAACACAATGGCTGGACACTCTATGTGAGCTTGTTAAATAAATGAATGCATGTTCTCGTAGAGATACCACAGCCATTCTAATTGATTGGGTCAGTTTTTAAAATAATTTGCAATAATAATTGGTGGTAGGTAATCGAGAGAAGAGCTGATCTCAAAATAATCCTTTAGCATCTCTCTGGAATAAACCAGTTAGACCTACATTGAGATGAAATTTAAGTTAAATGGTGTGTCCACATTTTAGGTGTCCACATTTTAGCTCTCTCTTGCTCTCTCATTTTTAATACTGCCCTCAGAAAAAAATCTAAAAATTGGGGGAGGAGGATAAGAGGCAGTTATCAGGGCATAGAGAGACATAAAACAAAATTGCATTTCTGAAGCCATCAGAACTAAAAGTATTTGAGAAAAAAAAAGATACAAAGCCAAAGGTCAAGAGCTTTTTTAAAAACTTAATTTAACCTGTTTCATTTTCCAGTTTTTGAGTCATTGATAGCTAATAGTTTATGAAGTCATAGAAAACAAAGAAATCTTAAAAGATCTAGGTATCATTTGCAAAGCATTAAACCAACCTAGTTTGTGATCACATCAACTCCCAGATTTTGGGTGTGGATTCTTTCTACTACACTGCTATGGCCACACAAATAAATTAAAACAAAACAGCCCCATGAATGTGTTGATTTATAGTTTGTTCCTATTTCAAACAAAAATTTCACAGTATCAGTTTCCCAACGTACTGAGCTGAAGAGCATTTCATGCTGCCCTGTTGTTATCCTGTCTCCAATTCTGTCATTTTCTGTCTAAAATCTCACGAATTTTGCAGGTGCTCTCTATAGATCTGTTTCATAGAAGAGAAACTGGACAGCTCTCAGTCACAGGTGGTCTGTTTGTGAATATACAGCAATATCCAAGAAGAGAAGCAAGAGCAGAGCTCTAACTTCTGCCATCTTTACCTATATTCGTAGCTGTGCTCATGTCTTCATTCTATAACTCCAAAGCCATGAGGTTAGGGGGAAGGAGAAGAGAGAGGAGAGTAACAGAATGCTATATAAGAGCACTGCAATTATCTTAAATTTTCCATATGCAGATCTTTATGGACTCCTATGGCTTAAAATAAATTATTTATTGATTTTGCTATAATAATTTATAGCTTCAAGATAATCAAATTAGTGGATAACTTGCTACTGTCATAGATATATGCGACGAGAAACAAGCACAGAAATGCATTTGCATTAGTAATATCAATCTCAGAGTTCCTAAAGCAGATATGCCTTTCCTTGACAAGTATCTGCAGAGATAACATTCATTCCAGGTACTAACTTCAAGACCTCTAGGGAAGGATTTCTGTGATGAAAGAGGATGGAGAGTAATGTAGAGCTATTGCCATCTAGTGGTTAATAAGAGAAACATCAGGTGGCTTTTCTCAGGTCTAACTGCAATAAATTTTTTTGCAAAGGCATAAATATTTTATAATTTTATTTCATTGCTCTTTGTATGTATAGTTGGATTAAAACACTTTAAAAAGAACTTATGGATGCTTATTTTTATATGACAACAATTCAAACTTCTAACTATATCAAAATTTTCATTTATTCACCTAACTTTTATTGAGTATAGCCAAGTTTTGAGCTAGGAATGTAGAAATACATCATTCTCAGAGCCCCTGTTTCAAGTTGTGGTTCAAAAGCTATGCCCAGTTATTCTAGATCTCATGTGTATGACCCAGGGGAATTTTTTGCATATTTCTTTGATTCTCCTTCTCTCTCTCTCTCTCTATTTATATATATGTATTTATATATACATACAAACACACACACACATATATATATATATACATACACACACACATATACATGTATACGTAATTTGGTACTAGGTATTATGTATACTACAAACCATTTACCAAAATAGATATTATACAAAGAATACAATAAAAATGAATTAGGAATTTAAAATTTTTAAAATTATATTTATTAATAAAACAAAAATCTATATTTAAGAACTCACTATATTATTATTAAGAATATTTTTTTGCAGTGGGATGTGATAAAATATGCTTCATTATTTAAATTAAATTTTGGCTTAATGCTTTGTGTTGCAGAAATTAAAGGACTAGTCGTGCATTTTATTTTGATTCTTGGTTTTGACAACTGTCTTAGCTGCAAAATATTTCTCAAAAGATCTGTGGATCCAACAGAGGAGGTGCATCGTTAGCTATACTTTCTAAATTATATTTATTTCTTAATCTCATTCACAATGTTTCTTGTTCATTTGTGCAGTTAAATTCAATAAATTCTCCCTTTCCCTGATGTCAAATCAGACTTTTTTAGAATAAGTCAGAAGAAACCAAATGATTTCAAAAATCACCGAAATTCTTCATTTGCTTCCAAATCTTAAAATAGTTTTGAGATACGAGAAGTTTATGTCTGAGAAAAATCATTTTTGACTACAATTATGTAAACATTTCCAAACATCTATTTTTCAATATTCTTTCTCCATAGCTGGAGTAAAAATAAAACTAAACAAAAAAACAGTTACTTGCTCACTTGTTAGAATGTCACCTTTACCTTGAAAGGAGATAATAAGTGTCTTTATCTTTTTTGAAGATCTCTTATTAGGTGGCATTTTATTGACAGCTACTTGTCAGCACTGAAAAGGTCAGCAAATTTGGAACACCTGTCATTTCGTAAAAGAAAACTATTACTCTTTTAGGTTCTTTGCCAAAAGATAACAAGGGAACTATGTTACACAAAACAAAAATAAGAACAATCCATAAAATAGTTTATCTGGTTACAACTTATATCGTTATAAATTTCATTATAAAGATTCTACTCTTTATGATAGCAAATTCATAAAAGCACATACCAAACATATGTGAACCACATTATGCTGCAATGTGCTTGAATGGATGTGTGAACACAGATACCACCACCAATCATATATTATATATTATTAAAGCACACTTTCTTGTTAGCCTATTGGATAAAAATAAACATAAATAAATGTTGTAACATTTTCTTTCTGCACATCACTTTGGAGACCCTTGGTAGAGCGTTGGGGGAGGGAGCAGGCTTGGAAATATTTTCAGGTTTTGATACTCCATCCTCAGCCCTAAGAGACAAGGAACTTTCAGGGGCCTTAATGTTGGTGGCAGTTCCAAAGTAAAAGCTGTTTTCTCTGGGGAAGTAGCTGCACTTAGGCCAGTCCTAAGTATGGTTGGGCATTCCCCAAAGACCTAGTTGTGCCTGTGGATAGCTGGTTGGTAGTTCATGCTCCTCATGAGCTAGTGTCAAATCTTCTTGAGCTATTGCATGCTTTTGTTGCTTTGTGATTGGCTCAGGACAACATAGCCCCTCCCCAGAGCAGCTCCACTTAGAGAGCAGGCAGTCCTCACAGGTCTGCTCCAGGCTACTGTGGGGTGGTGCTTAGACTTCCCTCAGCTGGACTTTCCTCATCTGGGGTATCTTGGTATTAGCACCTAGTCTGGAAGAAGGATCTTCACTGGTGCAGGCTTCTGGGCATGGTGAGCTTCCAGTATTATGGCAGAATTTGAAAGCAACTGGCAACTCAGGAGCATCACTGAGTCTGACATATCGAGGGCTCTGGAAGAGCAAAAATCCAAAAGCCCTGGATTTCTAATGGCTGATTGTGCCCTCCTAGAGCACTGGCAGGACTCAGGAGGAAGGCTTGGGGCATCACAGCTGGCAGTGGGGCAAGAGCTGGATACCAGGGCTTTTGTCTGAGTTTGAAAATAAAATCCAGCCTTCAAATTCTGATAAAGTTCCAGGCCAGGTTTTATTGCATCTTCTGCTAGTCTGGTGGACCAAAGCCAGAAAGATTATCTGGATCTAGCAGCTTTAGTGGATAGGGGACTGTAGTTAAATTCTATCTCGGTCCCTGATAGAGCTTTCCCTGGAACTAAAGCAAGCAGAAATATTTCATTCATGTTTTGGTAAAAAAAAAAAAAAAAAGAAAGAAAGAAAAAGAAAAAGAAAAGAAAAGAAAAAAAAAAGCTATAGAATGAAACTGTGACCCTACTGATTTTTAAAATGTTCTATTATGAAAATTTCCTAATGTACAAAAAGAGCCCTCATGTACCCATTTCTCAATGTCAAAAATCCACATTTGCCAAGCTTGTTTCAACTATCCAACTTCACCTCACACACATATGTGTATAAGCTTTATGGTTTTTAAATAAAATTAAATCTGATTTCAACTTTCCAGCTAATAACTGGCTAGAAAAGCAATATTTTTAAGAATGCTTTCTGTCCCTGCCTTCATACAAAGATGGTGATGAGGCTTCTGTGCGACCATCTGTTCACAAATACTTCTCCTACCTTTGGGACATTCTGGAAGAACTGATAAACCTATCATCCATCCAATGCTGAACTTTGAAGTCCTGTGGCTCTGGAGCTTTTGTTCCACGGTTGGGCACCTGAATATCTGTCTCTTATCCAGCCCTAGTTTCCAGGGTCCAACCTCCTGAGCTTTATTAAGCAGTCATTCCCACTTAGACATTATTCTTGCTTCCATAAATATTTCAATGGATCATATATCATATATCAAATATACCATAAATTAGCAAATTGCCATCTCCTTTTAAATTTTGTGGCATAGCCCAACTCTTTTACTGCTTTTATCTACTTCTTACTAAAAGATTGGTTTCTCTTCCCTCCTCCTCATGATATCCACCATGAATTTAAGCTTCCAAAAAGTCCTTAAAAAGCGATTTTTCTATCAGTAATTTTGCTTTGCTCAGAATTTACACCCAGGGGAAAGGAATGCAAAGTCCTGGTTGCCTTTTTGGAATGAGGGGAGGAAAACACAAAGTATGAAACATAAATAATGCTTATTCTTTTTTATTTTTTTTATAGCTTAAAAAGCAACACACAACCTAACATTTCAAAAAACTATCCGTCGTACCACCTTTTCATAATTAAAAATGATGCCTCTATAAATGCACTGTGCTTTACCACAGTGTCTGTTATGTTTTATTTCCAGCCAGCCAATGATCAGCTCTTGCAGTTATGTTGGCAACTTTTTGAAGAGAGATATCCATCATGCTGGATATAGGAACCAGCAAGAAAAAGCTAGAGTGACTGCTGGTAGTATCTGAGGCACTGAGATAGAGTAGAAAGATTTACAATCACAATGGAGTGCAGCCAGCAGTTAACGGCATGATTTGGCAAGCCACTTTACAACTCTGGACCTTAGGTTTCTCATAATATAATAATAATATAATGTTGCTAATAATAATAGTGATAACTTATTCCATAGTATCATTATAAATATCGAATGAATGGATATATTTAAAAATCACTTTTAAAATAAAATCAGAATACTAATGTTATTAATTTTGTGAAATTTAATATTTTTTAAATATGTAGTAAAGTACAGTAAAAAAAATCTTTGAAATCTCAGAAATTGTGGGATTTTCTGATTCTGATTAGAGTTTGTTCATATTTCAGAATATATTTTGAGATTATCATGCTAAGCAAAATAAGTCGGACAAAGAAGTTGAGAACCATGTGATTTTACTTATATGTGGGATGTAAAACTGCAAGCAACAAATGAACAAGACAAACAAAAACTTGAAGACACAGACAACACTTTAGTGGTTACCAGAAGGAGAGGGGGAAGGTAGATAGGGGTAAAGGGGTTCATCTATATGGTGACAGAAGGAAGTTTAACTTTGGGTGGTAAATACTCAATGTAATATGCATATAATGTATTATTGAATTGTACACTTGAAATCTATATAATTTTATTAACCAATGTCACCCCAATAAATTTAATTTAAAAAATATATGAAAATTTTAAAAATGCATTGGGTTTTAGTGAACACAGACAAATGGTCAGTATACACAATGAAAAGTGTCTGAACTTGGGTGTTAGAGATAAGCTCTAAGATTCGTGCAGATTCACACATTTATTTCTAAGATGTTATTATGTACTAAATGTTCATTTTCCCTAAATTCATATGTCAAAATCTAATCCCCAATGTGATGGTATTTGGAGGTGTGACCTTTGGGAGGTAATTGGGTCATGAGAGTAGATTAGTGCCCTTGTAAGAAGGAGCCAGAGAGCTAGCTCACTCTCTCTCCTCCATGTGGGAACATTACAAGAAGTCAGCTATTGCAACCTGAGATTCCTCACCAGAACTTGACAATTCTGATACCTTGATCTCAGACTTTCAGCCTCCCAAACTGTGAGAAACAAATTTCTGTTGTTTATAAGCCACCCAATGTGTGTGGTACTGCATTACAGCAGCCCAAACTGACTAAGACAGACACTCTGTCATTGCCAAGTAATGACATTTGCATATGCAGAAAGACATTCCATCACAATATTTACTACATCAAAGCACTTGACAGAAGTAAAGTCTTTTGTATTCTGTTATCCTGAAATTGAAGCTTTGCATGCCTGGCTCTCTATTAGACTCTAAGCTTCTAAAAGTCAAAGTAAGGCCTTCAAGGGTGCTGATTAAAAAGTTGGAATCAGAAAGACCTGGGTTCAAATTTGAGCCCTGGCTTTTCTTAACTTGGGGCAAGTTATCTGAATTCTGTGAACCTCATTTGTAAAATGGAGATTATACTAGTCTCTAAATCAAGGTTGCTGTGAGGATTAAATGAGAAAATAAATGTAAAGCCTGACACACAATTAATACTCAATAAATACAGCCAATAATACAGCCAGTACTGTTTTTAGGACCTTGAACTGTATGTGTTGATTTACTTGCCTCATTCTCTAATTAGACTAACAATTTAAAGGCAGAGGCCATGTCCTTGACCCTCTCCCATTTCATTCCCTATTTTCCCCAATAGATTAGTGTTTCTCAGTATGATGGCCTGAAGACCACGGAGACTATACACCTAATAAAGAGAACACTTTTCCCTATCTAGGTTCTGAACAATGTGAGAAATAAAACGGATAATAAAACCGGAGGCCAATATTATCAATATTATTGATAAAACTAAATTGAAAAATGCACTTTGTAAAGAGCCAAACACACCTACCAAAACAACTCCAGAACTGGAAATATTTCTCTACCCAACTCCAAGCAGCACTGGACTAAGGCAGCAGGGATGCCTGACTAAAAGATACAAAAGGACAACTGATGCTTCAGTCAGGCAGGCTCATTCCCAAGCCCAGCAAAGAGAGTGGCACCAGAATTGTCCTGGACCTTCAGAGTTTGGGGGTGAGATTTCAGGCATGTGAGAACCAGGTGTTGACCCTGTGAAAGACAGCTGGACTTGTGTATTTTTAAAAATTAATAAAAAATCAAGAATACCACCTTAAGTGTTGAGTAGACTTTTCAGAGTCAGTCTTGAGATGCCTGTCAGAACCCAGGAACCAAGCAAGAAATAATAAGTGGTTAGCCAGGAGAGACCTCTGTGAGTCTCAGGGAACCGTAGGTAAAAGGTTCCCAGCAAGTCTCCACAGAAGAGCTCAATTAGGAGAATAAGCATTTGGATAGCTGCCACTCTCAGAGGGTACCAATGTCAGATTACGACTATATCATATGGGCAAACCTTTCCTGTCCTTACCTCTCCTTTTCCCCCTGTTCCAACACTAGAAGATTCAAAGAATAGTGAATGGAAAAGAAGGAGCAGTAGAGTGGCTGAGGAAACCAACAGCACCTGTGTTTTCTCACTGCAGAATTTCCAGCCTGAAGAAGGGCCAATCTGGGGAATGGAAGAAACCTTAAAGTGGATGAAACATTGAAACTTTAATATGAGCCTGGATTTTTTCAACATTGGGAAATAAAACTATTTGTTACTAACTAGAAGAAAGGAACATGCCTGAGATTTTATCCAGGAATAAGAAGAAATGTTTCTAGACAGAGGTTGAAAGGGGCAATTAACTACAGAGACTGATTTTCCCATAAACCATTTTCATGTATTTATTTTACACAGGGATTTATAAGGATGCTGTAGAGGGAAGCCTCGCTTTTTCTAAGATTGTGATAGTTAAGAACTGTAAGCACAGAGTGGCTGAAAGCCATTTTCTTCCTGAGAATAAAGTCAAATTGGGAAAGCAGAAAAAAAGATTAAAAAGAAAGAGAAGAGATTGATTTATTATTGTTAAGACTGTCTGAATTCTTAATTCAGCCAGGCTTAATGTGAAATCTCCTCTAGGATTTACCAGTTTATGTGAGCCAATGCATTCCCTTCTCCATTTAAGCTAGGTTTAAGGTTTTTTCTTTCAATTCATGTCATAAAGAGTTCTGACTAATAAAACAATTATTTAGAAAAGCAATTAAAACCACATGTACAACATATATTTCAATTAGATAAAATGACTGATATTTGAGTAAGTTCTTAGGATTTGTGCTATTCATATATAATAATGGATAACATGTACTGAGCACTTATTTTAGGTCAATCTCTGCTCTAAAAACTTTACATGAATTAACTCATTTAATTACAACAATGACCTATGAATGTGTTACTATTTAGTATGAGTCTCAGTTTATCAACACAGAAACTGAGAGGTTAAGTAAGTTGTCCATGGTCATATAGCCAGAAAGTAGTAGAGATGGCATTCAAGCCCAGGAAGTCCAAGTCCAGAGCCCATTCCTTATCTCAGTTCAGGATCAAAAGAAAAGAGGTAATTGTGAACATGATCAAATCTTGCATTTCCCTCAATACGCAATGCAAAGAAATGATTTTATGCACATAAGAATGCAGATTGTTATAAAAGTATGCAAATGAGTGAAATGAGACATTAGATGAAACATTTTTTATAATGTCAGATCATTTCCAAGATTAGAAGTGATTTACTTAAATTGTGTTTTCCATTGAAATGGGCAGAGTCTCGAAAATCTGAATCGATGATACCGTGCTAAAATACCACAAATTTTCAAGTTAAGGATAAAATATTAAGGTTTCAAAAGAAAACTAAACCATATTACAGATTGTTTGATTCCTGAGTTTCACTCTTAAACAATACCTAATGGCTTTTTTACCTGCTGGCATATGAAATTGTTGGTATACATTTACTGGGCATGTTTAACAAAAACCTGAAGGAATGCTTTACAGAGATGAATGAAATGGAGAGTGGAAAAAGACCCATTAATCATTATCTTTCATATTGAGATATTTGACTTTTCAGCTTTTGAGATATTACAGAAAAATCCATCTATAAGTTTTAGGTCCATTTTGAATCTGACTCTCCAAAACCATCAAATAGATATACTGAACATTATTGTCCATTCCTGGTAACTAAAATTTAAGCTAGAACATTCTAATTTAATAGAACAAAAGGATTAAATGAATATATCAACTGAATATGGCCCCAAATGTCAACTATAGTTATTTATTATTAAACCAGATATAGAAAAACACTTGGTGAAAGATTTCAAATAAATTAACCTCTCATTGATCTGAAATAATCATCAGAATTAACAATTTTTAAATATTGTTTTATTTTTATTACCATTTTAAATTTTGATTATTCTTTTTAAAATGTACTTTAAAATTAGTGACCTAAAGCTGTCAAAAGTGTGAGGAACACTGTTCCATACAAATGCAGAATTCCTGTGACTTTAAATGGCACACATGATAGCATCTCCCTGGTGTTTTAGTGGAAGCTGTGGCCTACAATCAATAGAGACTTTCTCCCTCTCAGAGGGCTAATTATTTAATAGATTCTTTTTTAATCAGTGAGTGAAATGTTCAGACTTGGAGAACAACATCAGTCTGAATGGTTTCTCAATAAAGTCCCCTTTCTAATTCATTAAATATCAACCAGCTATCACCTAATCTGATTTTTCTGCATTTTAATGATGAAGCTTTTCTACTGCAATTTTCAAAAATCTGACAGAACTGGAGAACAGGCTTCCTGATCAATCACCCAGTCCTCAGCTATCATGTGAGGAGGTTGGTAAACATGGTTCATTGGCAGTTAAGGTACAGAGATACAACTTTGTCATTCATTCCTTATTCCATGAGGTGACCTTCATTTATACCTAGTGACAAATATGACATAATTTGGGATGTAAAGGTAGCTGATTCTTTCTCTAATGGAGCTATTCCAAAGTAGCAATCATGCAAATATGTTCATGACATAATGAAAGGAAACTTATATGCTCTCATTTTATTTCTTGTTACATCTTAAATAAATTATCTTCATGGAATGAAACAAGCAAAGCCTTGCTGTGCAATGCACTCCACATAATGTTTAATCAGGTTTGTTTGTTCTCAAATGAAGGATGCACTATCACATGGCAAATGATTAAAAGACATTTTGACTAGCTGAGGCAGGCTTCAACGAGAGTCCCTGTGCACCAAGGCACCTAAATCCCAGTGCCTACTTTATGGCTTGGAAGTTTCATAATATATATCAAACTTAATATGTCTCAAACAGAACATTTGATATATATTCTGGAGAGTCGGTAATGACATACCATGTTTCATTCCTCATTTTGGTGATTTGAATCTTCACTCCTTTTTTCCCTTTGTCAATCTTAGTAGAGATTTGTCAATAATATTGAACTATTCAAAGAATTAGCTCTTTGCCTTGTTAAATACAACTATTTTATTTCTTTTTCAACTTCATTGATTTCTGCTCTTATCTTTATTACTTCCTTCTGCTTGTTCTGGGCTTGCTTAGCTCTTCTCTTTCTAGATTTTTGAAGGGGGGTCTTACATTATTAATTTGAGACACTTCTTGTCTAATGTGTGCATTTAGTGCTATAAATTTCCCTCTCAGTACTGCTTTAGCTATGTCCCATGGTTTTATATTGTGATAAAATATGCCCATTATAAAATTTACTAATTTAACCATTATTAAGAGAATTTAAATTGTTCTGCAATCATCACCACCATCCACCTCCAGAACTTTTCATTTTCCCAAACTGAAACTCTGTACCCATTAAATAGTAACTCCCCATTCCTCTCTACCCCCAGCCTCTGAAAACCACCATTTTACTTTTTATCTCCATGAATTTCACTATTCTAGGTACCTCGTGTAAGTGGAATCATACAATATTTAGCCTTTTGTGACTGGCTTATTTAATTTATAATGTCTTCAAGGTTCATCCATGTTATATCAAGTGTCAGAATTCCTTTCCTTTTTAAGGCTAAATAATATTCCATTGTGTGTAGATACTGCATTTTGTTTATTCATCATCCATTGATGGACACTTGGATTGTTTCCACATTTTGGCTATTGTGAATAATGCTGCTATGAACATGGGTATACAAATATTTGTTGGAGTCTCTGCTTTAAATTCTTTGGGGTGTATACCCAAAAATAGAATTTGTGGATCATATAGCAATTCTACATTTCATTTCGTCAGGAACAATCATGCCACTTTCCATATCAGTCGCATTATTTTACATTCCCACAGAAGAGTTCTAATTTCCTCGCATCCTTGTCATACTTATTTTTCTATTTGTTTGATAATGGCCATCTTAATGGGTGCGAAGCAGTATCTGATTGTGATTTTGATTTGCATTCCTCTAATGATTAATTAGCAATGTTGAGCATCTTTTCATGTGCTTGAGTCAAATCATTACCTAATTTTCAAGTCATTAGAATTTTGACTGGGTTGAATCCTCCAGTCTATTCGTCAACACTCTATTTTATTCTGAATTCTCATCATCGTCTAATTTAAATGTTAATACATTTTCTTCATAGTAACAATACCAGCTCGATAATATAAAGAAATACAATATCTATATACAATTAAATAAAATAAGCAAGAAATGTATAGGAACTCCATGTAAGAAATTCCAAAATTCTCAACAAAGTTATAAAGTATTTCAGGGAGTCCCGCATGTGAAGAATGAATTTTGCAAAGGTAATAATTCTTCCTTAAGTAACTTGGTTTCATTATAATATTAAGACCCAAAATTGCTCACAGATACATTTGAGAATACCTAAAATAATTCTTAGGAGAAAAGCAGGCTTGAATGGGCAAGTCAACATTTTCAAAAGATTAATAAATGGGCCTTGGGACTACTAATTTAAAACATTATAAATATATAATCCTAAAAATATGGGCTTCCAGAACACAAATCAACAGTCAGAAAAAAAGAAGTGAATTGAAAAAATAAAATAAAAATAATACAAATAAAATAATGGAAATAATCAAGATTATAAATACCAGGTAATGTGAAGAATTAAACCTAAGAATTAAAAGCAACTTAAGTTGACAAAAATTGAGTTGACTTAATATAAACGAAGATTGTCTTAATTTCAGTATATCAACAAGTAAATCTGAGATAAAAATGTCTGTGGCTTTTTCCATTAAATAGAGTGCATAAAATCCTAAAATCTTCAGTTTTATTTACCTCGATATTATTCTTGTCTTTTTCTGCACATACATCACTGCATATAAATGACAAACCACTCCAAGAAACACAGTACATCATCAGTCTTCTCCATCTTCTATTTGCCATGTTACATTCTGAGAGTTTGTTACTATGAATGGATGAAAAAGGGGAGGTATTGATGAGGGATAGGGGAAGGTGGCACATGGCCCTGGTTCTAGCTGTAAAGAAAGTATATTGACAGGGTAGTTGATCAGGTTGTTTTATCCAAAGTCTCCAAGTCAAGTCTGAAGGAATAAGAATATCTTATACTTATTTCTTACTCTCTTTAATCATCAGTTCCTATCACCAGGATTCAGTACATGGGTCATAATTGTGTTTCTCAATCCAGTTTATCTACTTCTCAGGGTTCATGGAAACACCTCTGGGTCTTTTTCCAATGGTTGACACATATCTTTAGTTTTGAGAACGATTTCTAGGTATTAATATTAACTGTCTTTATGAATATTTTAATGGATAAGATACTGATATCTTTAAAATATGAACTTAATTTCTGTTTAAAACTCTTATTAGAGCTCTTAAATAAAAGAAAAATTCTCACATGACCTGATCTTCATTATTCATTGTTCCTATTCTAAGTCAGACCAACACTAGCCTCTAAATTTACATTGCTATATTCTTCATTTTTGACCTGTATCATCATGCCAGTCATTACGCAATGGTTCTCATGCTATTAAGTTCACAGAACAGAAGAATGACCTCATAGCCATTTCTTATTTTTCTCACACTCTTAGTATTGTCCAACAGCCTTTCAGAAATTTATGTTTTGACATACTTTAATACTAAGATAAATTTTAATGAGCAATTAATTATTTTTGCTTAGCTCCCCCCTTGCCCTGCACATTAATTTTATGTTGAGAATTTGTTCATAGTAGCACCACTTAAAACTTCAATTTTCTTCTCTCTTTCATTATTTTTGCCTTCATGAAAATGTAAGGTTATACAATGGTCAAATACTTGAAATGTGCAGTTCTAGAAAAACAAGAACACACAAGCTGAAAAATCTTCATTCAAGGCTTGTCTTGTCTGACATCATGCTGATAGCAATGAACTTTTCCTTCCAAGTGGTTTGTTTTTATATTTTAAACTAGATTCAACAAACTGGACAGGTTGACTGGCATTGTAATATAGTGGCAAAAAATGCATTACAGCCAGACAGATATGAGCTGAATTTTTGCCTCTGTCATTTCATTTAAATCTCTATTATCTCCAAACTTCAGTTTCCTCATATAATATGGATTTTTGTATGTGTGAGCATAAACTTAATTATGTGTGCCAAGTACCTAACATAGTACTGCCTCCTCTTCCTTCTTCTCAATGCAATTAGTTTGCAGAGTATACTTTGGGAAGGTAACTATTATTCATGCACCTGAGCTGTCCATGTCTACAGTAGAAATTACATAATTTCTAATCTAATTGTTGTAAATTTGATGAGATTGGATGCAAGGCTTGCTGGAACTTTATCCCCATGAATAGATGGGGAGGAAGATGAAACAAGGACCAGAAAGAAGCAGGAGGTATGGGACATTCAATAAATACTTTTACAGACATACCTTGTTTGACTCTTACAACATCCTATGAGATTTGAGAACATAGCCTCATTTTACATACATGAAAACAGACTGGGAGAGAAAACTTCAGGTCTCATTTTTCTACAAAGTACAGCTAACTCACCAGGGTAGGCAAGCAAGGAGAGATTAATGACAGCCACCTTTCAGAAGTCATGTATATGCAACTATCTGGAGCATCTTATTTTGCTTTCTTTAGAAGAGGTATATGAGGGCAAGTTCTTTCATCTACTACTTGGTCACCAAAACACAGAGCCAGAGAAGAAGTGACCACAGAGATGGAATGATCTGAGGGTCTCTAGAAACTTCCTTCTTTTCACAGCCTACTGATTTCTTGAATGTTCTTCAGGCGGGTAGATTTTGAAAATTTTCTTCTGGCTTTTAATGTTCTGATTATACGTGGTGAGAAGTTTCATGCGTGTCACCTTCTCTCAAGAAGTATATTTTTATTTCTGCTTATTTATAATTAGAAAACCTTTTGGTTTGCAAAACACTTAAGTCCATGAAAAAAAATGGCAGCACTTTTTACAGATGCTATTTTAAAGGACTTAGGTTACTCTGTGTGTGCGTGCGTGCGTGTGTGTGTGTGTGTGGTTTTAAAGGACTTAGGTTACTGTGTGTGTGTGTGTGTGTGTGTGTGTGTGTGTGTGTGTGTGTGTGTTTAAGATGACCTTTTATAATTGTTTTGCCCTTAGAGCACTATTTGGCCAAGAAGAGGTCAGTTCTAGTCTTAAACTCATCTTTAAAGAGCTAAGCTTAATTATTTTATAATTGTGTGGGAAACCCAAGCAGAGTGTATCGTTTGCTCTTCCAGAAACAGCAGGATGATACTAAGTCTCTGCAGGGTGCACAGCAGATCACAAATTTTCTTTAAATTGCTCAGCAAATTATAGTGAGAGAGAGAGAGACAGACAGCTATACTGTGCACTGGAGTTAAAATGTTTATTGTTTTTACTTGTTTTTATACGTATAAGTATGCATTGCCTTATTTTTAATTATCATAGGCATTTTAATAAAAGAACATCATTAAAGCAATTCAGCAAAGGAACTTGGAGTTTTAGAGGAATTTGTCTCTGGGCAAAATCCCAGGGAGCCACAGGAAATTGGCTTGCTCATTTAGTTTAGATTTAAAAACACGGTTTATGGGGAAACTTACTAAGACAAAACATCTCATTAACTGGGTATCCAATGAGACTGAATTATGGCTTCCTAATATAGATATAAATACAAATTAATTCAATTGCCAACTTGAAGATTTATGGTGCTATTATTTCTGCTGGTGCATTTCACTGAGGTCAGTTAGGTCCCAAAAGTTGTACCCCAAAGAATACAAGTAGTCAGCTATGAAAATTATATTTTTTAATTCTATTTAGAAAATATTTTATAAACCTTTCCTATGTATCAGGAATCTGGCTGTGTTCTGTCATTGGTACACATTATTTTCTCTTTCAATTATTTTAATTTATACCATCCATCACAACCCCTAGTTATCTGCCATTTAGATGTCACTCTCCTCCATCTTCTACTTCTCAACCATCTAATTTTTGTGCAATATTTATTGAGTGCATAATACTAATGTTTCAAGACGTTCGTTTCCTTACTTAATAATTGCCAACAACAAGTAGAGAATACTATCCCCATTTTAAAAATGAAAAAATTGAGACTCGAAAGCTTAAAACTATAGGAGTCATAAGTAGGAAGAGAAGGGACATATCCTCCTTCCCCAGAAATCTTCCAATCTTACCACATACTCATCTTTAATATTCTGCCTTAATTTAGACCAAATCCCTCTCTGACAAAAAAGTTCTTCCTTAGATACTTTCTCCTGACACCTTATATCAGTTTATTATCATTATATTTTATTTTACCATCTCCTATCTCATTCCCTTTTCACCTCTATTTATAAGGCAAGATTAAATCCATCATATTGATCTACTCGGGTCCACTCTATTTTCTGAAGTACGTGACATTTTGGGGTAATTTTCATTAAGAAAACATGTTTTATTCTTCTAAAATATAATAAAGACCTCTAATAATGTGTGAATAGTATGTCGAGTACATATATTTCATGTGAAAACAATTTTGTATTTTGCGTAACATTTTTGAGCAATCTCTTTTGCAGCTGCCTTAATCTAGGTCTTTATAATATAGTACCTAGATTATTGAAATAGTTTTCCAATTGACCTCTAGTGCTTCTAGTGCTTCTCATTTCTAAGCCAGACTGTTTGACACTAGCATATTAATTTTCCTAAAATACAACCCTGATACCATAACTCTCTAGTTCAGATATTTTTGATGGCTCCAAACCGGTTATTGGCTAAATCGTAAAATCAGCACCTTGCCTTTTAATGACTTATAATTTAGGCTCCAACTTTCTTTTTAAACCATATTTTGTATCACTTTTCCTGAGACACTCTATGCTCTAACCACACAGATACAGTTGATTTCTCTATGAGTGCAAAATAAATACTAAGCATGTTGATGCCATTCACATTTTAGAAATATCCTCAATACTCATCCATTGATTAATTTCCTACATCTTGATCATATTCGACTAGTTAAATGACCAAATTCTCAGTGAAGTTTACTTTTTCTATTTAGAAAAGACCTTTCCCACTTCTCAATTTCCATAGTATTGTCTTCACTGCTTTCATAAAATTTGGAACTTATTGTCCTGTGTTGTTGACATCTTATTTCCAAATTAGAAAGAGAAAAAAAAATGCATGTCTCATTTTTTTCACTCCAAAGACTCTAGAAAAGATTCATGTTCTTCAACATCTATCTTCCTAAAAATGGTTACACAAATTAGTCACAATAGGGTATTTTCCCCATTAGGTGGAGAACAATACTGAAGCTACCAAGTTGTGCAATCCTTGAGGAAAAGAACTATAATCGTTCACACATACATACTCCCTGTGACACGTAATATGTGTTTTCTTAACACTCTTATTCTTCTTTATGCTATACCATATTGCATTGCATTATAATTATTTTAATACGTCTCTCCCTGTAGTTATCTATCCTATGAATCTTCAAAAGTAGAAACCATATGTTATTTAGCTTTATGTCTCCATATTAAAAAATAGTCAGCTCCTATTTTCTGCTTAAATAAAAATCTGGATTAGAAATTTAATAAAGAAATTATTAAAGGCACATTGGCCAAATGCAACTAGATATTTAGAAGTCATCAGAAAAAATACTAAAATTAATTATTAATTAAAATCTCGAGCAGTAAGCTTATTCATGGTGCTTAGCTTTATAAAATGTCCTCGAATAAAAGTCTGAAAATAATCAAAATGATATCACTGATGATTTTAACTTCTCCAGGCAAACACTCATCCTAAAAAATTAAAACAAAAATCAGTTTGGTGAAAAATCATTCTTTTATAGAAAGCAGCAGGATGTTTTCTCAGTAGAATCAACCAAATTATTACCAAAAGATTCTAACAGCTGATAGAAAAGAAGCCTCTTGGAATACTGCACCACTTGGGAAACTATTATAAAGAGCCCTGAATTTAGAGTTAGAACGTTTAGATGGGAGTCTTTCTCTTGCAATAGAAAACTCTTTAGTCTTAGAAAACCACTTCTTTTTTCCAATACTGTTTTCTTGTCTATAAAACGAGGCATTTTACTTATGTCATCTTTTTGAGTTACATATTTCTATTATTTTAAGCATAACTATCATAAGCTCTAACTTAGGATTGTATATTAAGTCACAACTGGAAAGCTAGTGTAAGGTGATTCTTGGAATCAACTGACATTCATGAAAGGCTTCTTTAGGGCTAATCATTTATTCTGCCCTCTTTCATTGATTGACTGATTTTTTTCCTCACTCAATTTTATTGGGTTTTGTTTGCTTATTTATTTATTTGGAAGGGATATCAATTTAAGTAGTAAATAGTGCAATGCAAAACTACTTTTTGCTTTTTGAGACTCTAGTAGGCTTTGCATCTGAAACTACAAAAAAAAAGTATACAGAAAAAAAGGAAGACTTTGTTGCTGATATGAGCTAACGAATTTCTTGCTTAGCAATAGAAGGCAGGGAAATTTACTATAAGGTCATTTTGACCTTTGGGTCCAGTGGCTAATGAGCTTCACTTTGACATTGCACTCTGAAATGCTGTTTGAGTGAAGTGAGAGCCATAGGCACCACACAAAGCATAGGCATTTTGTTAATACTTTACATTCGCAGTATTTTTTTCAGGGTTGACCTTTGGCTCTGTTTACAGTCGGCCCATTGTATCCATGGCTTCCATATCCATGCATTTAATCAACCACATATGGAAAATATTCTCCCCCAAAGTGTCATATTGTTGCTGACATGTACTAGGTAGTTAGGCCTACAATGGATGCATCTTTATTGAATATTACAGACATTTTTTCTTGTCATTATTCCCTCAATAATACAGTATAACAACTCTTTATATTGTATTAGGTATTATAAGTGATCTAGAGATGATTTAAAGTATACAGGATATATGCAGGTTAAATGCAAATACTATGCCATTTTATATAAGGGATTTGGGCATCTATGGATTTTGGTATCCACAGAGGGTCCTGGAATCAATGCCCCCCCACCCCCAACAACTGGCCCCACAGATACCCAAGGAAATCTACATTATGTAACTCTAACCCTAGCTGAGAGGCAGATTTCCTCACAAATGTTGAGCCAGTCAGTAGCTCTAACAAGAATTTAAAATGGATATAGTGAATGGGAGTCAATAAAGCTGTCAGTTTCCTGCCCTGAAAGAGGGTTCATGAATACTGGCTTCTGGGAGTTTCTAGAGCTTCCTTGATTTCTGCCATTTTCGTGTTGATTATTGTGAAAATAAATGAAGGCAATTTCTTTTAAAATAGAGTCAGGAAGCAGTGAAGGGGAAGAGCTCACGCAAGTAATATTTGTTGAGGCCTCCATAGCCAGCAGGAAGAAGGAAGATAAGAAGTCTTTTGACAAAGGAGGATATTTTTCACATAGAAGTTTTATCTCCTACTTTTAAGGAAAAAAAGGCAGACAGCTCCCTGCCCCAGCAACAGCATGGTAACCACCACTTGCAGCCCATGAGAAGTCGCCACAACCTCAAATTGTTATCCTTCAAAACAACCCTCCCTAGTTTCCTCCTAAAACCTAATAAAAACAGCCTTCCCTTTGTGGCTTCAGACTTGCAGATGGTTCGCCATAAGTTGCCTGTCCCAAATTGCAATTCTCTTCTAGTCTCAAATAAGTGCTCATAAAAGAACTGGCTGTTTTATTTTTTGAGGTTGACATTATTCAACCTTCCTTTAGATTTACTATCACCCCAAAATCTTAATTTAAAATTCTACTTCTTTGAGAGAGCAAATCAGGACTGAATTCTGCTCCTTAGAGTAAAAAAATACTTTAGTACAAGGGTAACAAAATTAGAGTAAAGGAATGATGACTGTAAAGGGTAGTTTGTTTTCTCATCAGCTAAATAAAAACCTTAATACTTAATATCAATCATATTTTAGACATAGTTTAATTTTATATTGCTGTCTGTTAAGAAAGGACCATTCATGATAATTTTTTCTTCTTTATTTAGTCTACTCATTTTGTTAACCACAACTAAATGGTTCAAGAAAACATGAGGTTCCTTCATTGAGGATCTATAGATAGCAGCAGTAAAGTGTTCTCTGTTTCAGGTGACAGAACACACAATTTGTTTCCACCTCCCAAGATCCCAGTGGAATAACTCTATATGTAGGTTTTAATACATATGTAACTTAAGACAAAATAAATTTTCATAAACAAAATACATTTTCATGAATTTCCAGAGGATGGAGATTGGGTAGTGTTATGTTCATATGCATGGAAAAGACTCGAGCTCTGAAAACAGCTTGGGCGAGGCTGTGATGGAGACAGACATGCTATTCCAGGATAAGCACTGGAGAGACTTAAAACGTGGAGTTGGTTGTGGGGCAACAGTCAGGCCAGTCCATCACAATGATCTAAAAGTTCATCTGGCATAAACTATAAAAGAAAAGGGGCATCCATTATGGAAGGGACTAGACTTTCATAAATATGGGATACAAGAAGATGAGGCAGTTGGGGGCAATGTCTTCAAAATTTGAAAACTGAATAAATTTGGCCCTTAATTCACTACCTGACCAAACTGGCAAATAAATGTGAAGATAAGTTAAAGATACCTTTTTAAACACACAAAGGTTTAGAAATTTATCTTCTCTGCACCTAAAAGTTATTCAGGATGTACTCTAGCAGAAAAAATAAAAGACATGGAGTCCAACAAACAATGAAATTAATCCAGAAGTGCAATGAACAGCCAGTCGTGCATCAGGCACAAAAAACAAATGGTTTAAATTAGAACAGGAAGTCAGAAACTTTAATAAGTAAAAACACAAAATATATAATAATACATAAATAAGAACTTGGAAAATCTTAATGATAAGATGTAGATAATATGTATCTCATCTATCAACAGTGCAAAAAGAAAGATAAGGAGAAATTACAGAAAAGACAAAAAAAACTATACAAAAATAAAAACTAAAATGTGCCAAACTGTGAATAATTAATAAAATATGTGAAAATAGAATTTATTCACTTTGATGCTTCATTCCTCTTCCTCTGATAAGGTATTTGTTACTTGGCTTAAATACAAATTTGTTATTTGTCTGAGTATTACCTTCCTTACCTATAATGTGAACATGATAATAATTTTCTCATGTCTGACCCTGTAATCTATTCTGGAGGTTCACACTCTTCACAGCTAGCAACAAATTCTTTCTTCAAGGGAGATCTGAGCAGTGTACTCCATAGTTGCTCAATTACTAATTACTAATTACAAAGGAAGACAGCTCTCTACTCAACCATGGGGCAAAGTGAACTAGCAGAAAGAGCTCTGGTATTAGGCAAATCTGAGTTCAAATACTTCTAACATGTAGTTGCTTTTCATTTTATCAAGTATGTTACCTAATGTCTGAGTATTACCTTCCTTACCTATAATGTGAACATGATAATAATTTTCTCATGGTTACTCGTTAAATACATGAACAAGGCTGTTGTGAAGATTAAATGAGATAACACTTGGGAGAAGCTTAACAGAGTGTTTAACACATAATGAATGTTCAGCAGACTCATTAACAAATTGCCCTAATTTTTGGTTTTCAAGAGTTAAGAGATTCTAGCCACTAGTTTTGATAGAATGTCTTAAAGAATTCCTGATTTCCTGGATATTTCATGCACAGTAATGGGACTCTGACATACACATTACCCCTTCTACTTGAAGTGACTCAATTTTCCCTCTTTGTCACCCTGCAAGGTCCACTGTCCATTTTGATATATTAAATAAATAGGATAGTAGGTCATGTCAGAAAGTCCTGGCATCTTAATTTTAAGTGTATCCTTTGGCCACAAGTCAATATCTTGACATCAGGACACCCATTTGTAATTCTCTCTAGAAGAATTTCCTCAGTTAAGCAATTCGATTGAAATCCTACTTGAATCAGCTCTATTCCCTGGAAATTTGCCATCTATGTGTTCACTCACGTATGCATGGCAGACTCTCCTTTCTCACTGATTTATCGACAAAAAAGCCATTTTGGTTCATTATCATAATTTTCATTTCAACTACAACTGATTCTTTGATTTAAAGCCATTAAACTTACTATGGCAATTATTCTTCATTCCTGGCACCTATTATCCTATTCTATTAGTAACATTTAAAGCTATGGTAATGAGAACGGTAATAACAAATTTATAATAGTTCAAACCACATCACCTTTGTTTGGGACATAGTCGTTGCTTTTAGGTTACTAAAATAACCATGCTGTATAAATATCTATTGTTCTTAATTTTTAAAATTATTACTTTGGAATTTTTTCCCAGATTGAGATTACTAGGTCAGAAAATATTAACATTTTTAAGGCTGGGTATTGATTGCCAAACCGGTTTCCAAATATATTATTTTAATTGACAGTCTAATGACAATGAATTTGTGTATGTATTTCGTGAAGTGCTGCTTCACTGAGGCCTGGAGAGGTAAGCAGCAACACAAACACTGACACCCATGTTTCCTGATTCTGTCATGTAATGTTTTCAGTACAGTATATGTTAACATGTATCTACATCTTCATATTTTACCATATGCTCTAACTTCCAATAATGTTTCCTAAAAATATGTATATATACAATGCGTTAGCACAAATTAGAATTTGAGCATTAGATTTCTCTTCATTTTCTGGATAAAGCAGTTTTCAGGCACATTTTTACATAGATTCAGTTTGGTCCATGGTAATTAATTGCACAGGCTCAGGAGCCAGAAATGTATACCAGGTGTCCCATTTACTGGATGTGTGACAATACAGTTTACTTAATCTCTCTGTGCTCCAGTTTACTTTTTGTAAAATAGATATGACAATGGTACCTACTATTTATAAATAGCATTATAAAATTTAAATGAGTTAATATAAGAAAGTACTTACGTAGTGCCTAATATATAAACTATCAATAAATGGTAGCTATATATTTTTTAAGTTTAATACTCATTAGGCAGATATATATTTAAAAGGTTTTGTTTAAAATGATTGATTATGCCATTTATATTGTATTTTTAACGGATGCTTTATCCTATGTGGATTATAGAGAGTGAATCGGTTTAATTTCATGTACTAATGTGAATTGATTGGCAATAGCTACTTGGAACGCTGTGCTGAAAAGGATTTTTGTATAACCATGCCTGTGGCTAGAAAGATAAGAGGGTTATGCTTGATTAGCAGTGTTCACCATAGGTATAGAAAGGACAACTGGAAGTATGCATGTCAGATATTTGATATATTTGCTATAGACCAAATATAAATAATCAAAACTCAGGAGCCAAATAAAAAGATCAAATATTTATATCTCAATAATTTATTTGTTTTGTGTAGATAGAATAAAAACCATTTTATTCACTCTGCATATACATAAACTAATAATAATTTAGCATCTGTCAATTATTACAGAGACCTTCTGAGGCAAGTATTAAACTAGGAGTGAGGGTCCTTGTCTTCAAACAGATCACTTTGATTATATTATAAAGGCTTTTTTTTTTTTCATGGAAGGATGCAGTTTCAACTATTTGTACTCAACTACAAAGCAAAGAAATATTACTCTAGTATTTTTAATATTTAAATCCTGAGAGATTTAAACTCATTGAAATAATACATATATAGCTTTTAATAATAAAGTTTTGCTTCCAACTTGTAGAATATGTTATTATAGGAAGAAAACTTGGCTCCCTATTGTGCTGCCATACGTCTCCCCTACTAGTCAAAGAGAGCTCATGTTGAAGAATCAAGTCTCGCTCATCTTTGTGTTCCCAACACTTGGTATAGAGTCACAGTTCAGTAAATGTTTGTTAAATAAATGAATATCTTCTGTGCTTCAGGCACAGTGGTAGTAGAATTCAAGATGAATGAGAGGACTTTGGGTGATGGCAGATGCTCTGTTGCCAGAACACAGCAGCACTCCCAGTGACTATTGCAGCTGATGGGAAGTTTTCGGGCTCTGCATGCAGAAGTACCCATAATGGCTAGAGGCCCCCTTAGCCCATTTGCAAAAATCAGCCCTGGCGCCTGAGATCTGGGGCGAGAACTTTAATTTTGGTACTCATCTGTGAAACTCTTGAAACATTCTTGCTAAGATTTCCAAAGTATTTCCAATTTTCTAAATCCAGTGGGTAATCTCTTTTCATTTCTTACTTTATGAAAATACTCCGAGGTCCCTGACGGTAATCATCATTTCCTGCTGTTGGAGACACTTTTCTTCCTGTGTTTCCATCATGACATATTATCATTATGTTTTCTCTCTCCCCTCGTGTTTCTTTATAGTCTACTCTACTTATCTTTCAACACATTGCCATTCCCTAAGGGTCTATTATTGGCCCTCTTCTCTTTTCTATATATATACTCTTATTTCAAAATCATCTAACTCACAAAAACTCAGCTATCACCTCTATCACCTGTCTACTGGTGATTCCTTAAGTGACATTTTATACTCTAACTCATGAACTTCAAATTAAAATGTTAAAC
>NW_006431915.1:901703-956089 GCF_000325575.1 Pteropus alecto
TTTCCCTAGATTGCTTTCAGGCTCCTCAACTTCAAACTAACTAAAACAATAACTTCTCTTAGCCGAAGTCTCCTTATCCACATTTATTTCTTATATAAATGACTGGTTATACATCTTGGTAAGCTACAAAGTCTAAAAACCTATGAGAAAGCCTATGACAAAGCCCTGTCCTTCCTCAGTTGTACATCTTATATGTCCCTATGAGTCTAACTTTTCCAGTGTAGTGTCCACCCTATCCTTTCTAGCACAGCCCTGGATGAAGCCCTTTGCTGTTATCTGTGTTATTGTAATAGTGTAATAATGTCCTTATTTATTTCCCTACTTAAAAAGTCTCTTCTCTATACTGATACTAGAATTATCTTTCTTTAGAAAAAAGGCAGTCACTATCGCCCCTAAGACAACTTTTTTTTCCTGTCTATTTCACAGAGAAATGTTCACTGCCCTTTGTTTGCATGGAATTTTCTAACCTAATTTTCTGCAATATTCCAAATATATCAATGATTTTTTGAGTGAAAGTGGACTAAATGCTCCAGTTAAAACAAATAAACAAACAACAAACAAACAAAGATAGGCTGAATAAAAAACACAAAGGCACATATAAAATGCAAATGTATGAAATGAGTGAAAATAATGGAAAAGAACAAGACCAAACAAAACAAGACAAAACAAAAGCAATGAAACAAAAACCAAAAAAATATGGCCTGGTATGTTGAATGAGCTCAATAAATATTAGTTTTATTCAGAAACTTGTCCAAAATTGTATAATGACAAGGACAGGATTTCAATTAACCCAGGAAGTCTAAAGTCCATATGCTCTTCACTACTATATAGAGTTGCAGAGGCACAGATTAAACATCGTAAACAGGAAAGGGGATAAAGGAAAATATTGACAAATGAATATAGACAGCAAAATATAAAATGTTTGTATATCAAAAAGTACCCTAAAGAAAGTTAAAAGCTATACTTGTAGAGAAATTATACTTGAATCTGAGCTAGTCTCTCTGTATAACTTTTAGTTTAAAGGTATTATAAACTTAGAAGACATGTTAAATGACACCAGAGATGCAATCAGTAAAATTCAAAGCTGCAGTTTTTTGAAATCCATTTCTGCTTTTACTGCAAGGCCATAACATCCATGGGCTGCTCTCCACCAACTACTATGGCAGACATCTTCCTAACAGACATGGAACTCTTGTCTGCAGACACTGGTACCAGGTATCCCTGAAAGCCTTACTGAAACTTCCTTAGACTGACTATCAGTCCAAGATGCTTTCACCCAATTTACAGTATAGTCTGAAAGTTTTGCCAGCTTTCTCTGACTCCTTTGTATTTCCTTTCACAGTTATTCCCCCTAATAAAATTATGCCTTAGCATCTGCTTCTTGGAAGACCCAGACTAGCACACCCTACTTAGAAGGCCCAGTACAGCCTGGCCTCTACTTACTTCTCTATCTTCATCTTATACTACACTCTCTCTGATATGTTCTTCTCTAACAACACTGGCCTTCTGTTATTTTATCTTGAAATGAATCCTCTCCCATCTTTTCTCATTTAATATCTATCTATCCTTCAGCTTTCAGCTTAAGAATATCATTTTGCAGGGAAGCTTTTCTCCTATTACATGTTATAAAAGCATCTTGTATCTAGTATAGCACTGTTGCATAGGAACTTTTATACTTATTTTGTCATCACTGTTATTCTCTACTCCACTGAACTACAAGCTAAGTGAATAAATAATTGCATAAAAGAACAGCCAAGGTAATAACTATTTACTCACCATTGTATTCCCAGAATACTACAAAGTATTTGGCATATAATAAGCACTCAATAAATCTATGCTGAATAAAATCATGAAAATCAGCAGTATAGACATTCCCTTCTTTATTGCTAGTAAATCACATTTCAGTCTGCGAAATATTTGTCCTCGAATGGTCTTCTCTAAACCATCCCTCCTCTCACCTTCTCTAGTTTACTAAACTCATATTTATCCTTTTAATCTCAGCACAAACATCTATTTCTCAGAAAAGTCTTTAATGAAGACCACCATCACTAGATGGAGGGCCCTACATTATGCCCTCTTAGAGTCCTGAGAATCTTTCTTCATATAGTTTATCACATTAATTTTTTACATTAGTTTATAGAGATATTTAACTGCATAAAAATAAATTAATATCTCTCTCCTCTCCAGTAGATTCTGTGAGGCCAGGGATACAATAAATATTATAACTGGATGAATAAAGAAGACTATCTCTTCAGTTAAGAATACAGTTTTAGGAAGGGATATTTGGATCAGTAAAGGATAAGGTAGGCAAATGCTAGTGAGACAGATCATCTAAACCAATCCTGGGGTAAAAATAGGGGTGATAGATACAGCAGTTAGGTCACTATCATATTCATAAAGATGAAGAGTATAAAATATATACGAAGAAATAAGTTGTGACCAACTGATATAAAAAAAGTTTCCCAGAATTACAAAGCAAATATTAACCAAGTCCAAGATAATGAAGTTTTCAATATTAGGTACATAATATGCTAAATAGCCAGCCAGAAATTAGTACTGTTCAAGCACATTATAAGGAAGACATCAGAGTCTTGACTATGAGTTCATCTTGTTTGTGTATTTTTCTATTACAATATTTTAAGGAGTAATTTTAGAAATCATTTTTCCCAAAAGGATAAACAACATACACTGAATGAAATGATGATGATAATGACAATCAGTACCATTTATGGAGCACTTTTGATTCAATAAAAATGTAACTGGGATGTTCTTTCAGTCTTCTCCCAAAAGCAAGTACTTCTCTAAACTTTATCAAAGAGAAAGGGCCTATATCACTTCCTGAGTTTGTGGGTCTCACTGGACATTATATGTATGGTTTCTGGGTGTCCATATAGCTTAAGTCAGATGGGCATTAGACAAAATCTCAGAGCATAGTCAAGCATTAAATTATTGCTGAGAGACCTCTCAGCTAGATTCTAGATGCTGGTGGACTCAAAACCACATCGAAATTTGACACAATCAACACCACAGACCCTAGGTGAGGTTCAGTGAAAGCTGGGTGGTCAGCCAAGAATAACTGAGCTTTCATGCAGCTGTTGGGTACCCAAACAATGTCTCACATAGGAGCGCTTTGTGCTTTCCTTGCTACTTCAGTTTCATGCTAAGGACATGGAACCTCTTCTTGGAAGATTATACATGGTTCATCTGACAAAGTGTATACTTTCATCTCTCAATCAGATCTTGCCACATTCTTAACACTTCTTCACTATCTCTCTTTCTAGGGTCTTCCAATCTGCTTCGTCTCCTATATTATACCTCCCAATCTCTAGTCCAGGAAAATACATTTTAGATTTGTGGAAGTATTTATCAAAAGTGCTTGGCATAATATTTTTAATGGAAATACACTCCCAGAATTTTCCCCTAGAAATAAATTACTTTTGGGTGTTGATAGTAATTTTAGATCAATTTAACTCTTTCAATTTTAATATTTAACAGCTAGAGAGTTTTGCAGGATGGCAAATGCTCATAGGTTTTTTATTCCTCCATTATCTTAGAAACTTTAAAAAATTTTTCACTTATTTCATTTTTGTTTTGTTAACCATAATTTCAAACTACCCTATTTCTCATTGTCAGACATCTTTCTGACATTATAAATGTATGCGATCAAGAGCACAACCATGAACAAGCCATTTGTCAAGTTAATGGCACCTTTGCCTTGAAAAGAAATGGAAATATTTTTTGTTCATTCTCTGTCCCTTTCACAGACCCCTTCAACTGTCCTAATCCCTTTTTTCTGACCATTATTTCTCTAGAAAAGTGATCCAATATGCTGGACCATTCTTTTTGATTTTACATTTTACCACTTTGCAGGGTGAAATTAGAACATGACTCTTTAACACACACTTTGTAGATTTTCACCTTTGCTTCTCTGACTTCTAATTTTACTTTAGAACTATTATTTTGCTTTAGACTTCCCTAGGCCTACAGGGGTTATGTGAATCTTTTTGTAAATGATGAATGTATATCTCATATAGATTAAGAGAATAAATTGTACATAATAAAACCTCATTAATTCTATGTGGCCCAGAATACATTCTTGTTTGCTTTCCGTAACCAATAATTCCAAATGCAGTCAACAGATATAAACGAATCTGGAATATGTGGTAGAATAATGGTTAATATACTTCTGGCAATTTAGAACAAATCAATTCATACAAAACATTAAAAATGATCTTTCAGGAGAGTCTAGATAGGAGAGATAGCTACTTTGAGGGGCCATAAAACAAAGCTATGTCTAAGAATAGATAGGATTCAAAAGGCAAGCTAATGTTTATTTGTCATCAGTTACTTCTAAAGAGTAAGCACTAGGATCCCAGTTGTAGGGGATATATAAGGCAAGAGTTCAGCAGTCTAATGAAGAAAAAAGCCAGGCAAGAATAAGTGCTCAAAAAGGGAGCAAAAGACTATATTCTCTATGCTTTACCTTACATGGTAATAACTATGGATAGTGCCAGGTGGGTACTGGATTAGTCAGGGTGATCACTTCGTAAATTATATAAATGTCTAACCACTGTGCTGTACACCTGAAACTAAGATAAAACAATTATTGAATGACAGCTCTACTTGAAAATCAAAAAAAAAAGGAAGAAAAAAAGGTGAAAGGGAATAAGAGGTTCAAACTTCCAAGTATAAAACAAATAAGTCATAGAGATGTAGCACACAGCATAGGAAATATAGACAAAATATTGTGATAGTATTGTATGGTATCAGATGGTTGCTGGACTTATCATAGTGATCACTTCTTTAGGTATATAAATGTTGAATAACTGTGATGTACATCTTTAAAAATATAAAGAGAAAGAAAGAAAGAAAGAAAGAAAGGAAGAAAGGAAGAAAGAAAGAAAACAAAAAAGAAGGCCAGGCCAGGCCAGGCAAGGCAAGAAAGAAACCTTCCCTATTCCACAATTGAAACCCAGTTTCCTGATTTGTGAGTGTATATTTCTTGGCTTTTTTTCACACTTTGTACTTAGTATATACTCAATATATGTTTTGTATAAATGCATAAATGAACCGAAAAAAAAGAAAAGGGCAAAAGAGAAGGACTCCAATTATAAATAAACAGGTTTGTCCTATCCGTAGCTCTCTACTTTTAGGTGCTGGCTACCTGATATCTGAAAGATTTAGATATGTAAAAAGCACAGGCCTGGTCTGAAAAGAAATGAATTATAATTATTTTTCCTTAAAGCCATACACAAACTATAGGTATAATAAATAACTGAACTTTGTTGGCTGGTTTGAATTATTATAGTTAAATACATATGTACATACGTATATACTTCAGAGTTACCTGCATAACACAATACTATATTAGCAGCATGGTTACAATAATTTATTTTTTTAACTCTTCTTTCCTTGCTGCTCCCCCTCCGATCTGGCATTTCTCTCTGCCCACTGTGCAACCAATTACTTGGCTATTGTATGAAACTGCTCCTTCCTACCTAGGGGTTTACTCTGTCACCTCTTTTCAGGGATAGTTCAGAATGAAATATATTGTAGTATAACCAGTTGTAACTAGAGGTAAAGGAGGATGAATAAGTAGGTGGGCAACCTAAGGCTAGTTTATCTACAGATCTCAAGGTCCCAGGGGCTATGCTCCAGTTTAGGGCCAGAGCTCCAGTCTCCAGAGGTAAAGGTAGTATGAGGCCTACATGATATTCATTGGTGGAAGGTGGAGTTCCACCCTCGATAAGCATCCATCAAGACACTAAGCTTTCATGAACTTAAGTGCGGAATTCTTAGTTTCATATTTAGAATCTTGGCAATGACATGGCAGCTGGTGTACCTGGAAAATTAATTTAGCACACATCAATGTCAATTGTGTGCTCCATGGATCAACTTGCCACCTTTTCTTCAACAAAGCAACAGATGTTTGGTTATTAAATGCTCAGTTACAAGAGAAGGGAGTGATATTAGACATACTTACGGAAGCATAAACTCATATATAAGCACAGACTGATATGGTCATTGTAATTGAATAAATCATTCCAAGCAATTAATTAACTCTTTACTATTTAACTTTCAGTTCTTGCATGTGTTGGAAAAATATAATTAAATATAAAATTTTTTCCTAACCCAGAAAACTTCTCCATAAAAGTAGAGGACAAAGAAAACAATTTTATCATTGAATAAGCATAAAACCAGAATGTTTTGCACATCACAGACAATGTGCTAAGGGATTGTAAAAACAGAAATAAATCTCATCCTTTTATATAGCCGAGCAGATAGAACTCATTACATACATATTCTCAAGAAAACATTAACTGATCCTCAAGTTAGTAGACTTGACAGCACCATTTGTCACAGAATTCATCCTAAATTTATGTGGTAATTGGAATGACCATTTGTGTTAGCTAATTGGCTTTACCAAAAGGAATACAAATTTCTAATATCTTTATGACAAAAGGTAGTTTTGCAACTTGGAGCAAGGCACTTGATGAAGTTAGGCTTCTACCCTCACACAGAAAATGAGAGATATAGGTGTTAGCTTCCTTGGTGATTACATTTAAAGAGATGATTTCCAGGTCCTTGAAAAAGACCTTCCTGGGCCGTAAAGCTGAAAAGAGGCTTACTTAGTTTTAAATCATTTATATACATCTCAAAGAGGCAGAGAAAGAACTCAATTACAAATTTTCTAAAGCAAATATATGAAAACATTACGTTGTATACCTTAAATATGTACAATTTTTATTTTAAAAACTCCAACTCACATCTAAGGGGAAAAAAAGGAGACCTTTGTTTGGAGGGGGTTGGGAAAAGAAACACAGAACATTTCTAATTTTATAAGATTAAATATATTTTTAAGGGGAAAAAAGTAAATAAATAAGAAAATGGAGAGGAAGTATTTTTCCCTTATTTTCAACAGAGGAAATAAGGTCTCATTTTTCTTTTTCTGTCCCCCATCTTATGTTTGCTATTGCTAAGGACTGAAATATTTGACCACCTGCCTAATCTTCCTTGCCAGTGGCCTACATTCTGGGAACTGCTCTTTCTGGCTGTGGGTTTGATTCTGGTACTCTCCTCCCTGGGAAGCTGGGCTCAACTTCTGGAACCCAAACCCCCATATCTAAGGCCTTGTTTTTAATCTGTATTTGCCCTTATACCGAAAACCTGGTATGTAGTAAGTGCTCAATAATTATTTGATGGGCTATAGTTGAAGCAGTTGCCTTATCTGAGAAAGCCTACTTCGCCGTTTGTGGTTTTCCTTAGGTTTTGATTTCTTAACCTCGAGATATTTATAGACCTATGTTTCAGTTGCCTACTTAGGCTGCTAAGGTATTAGAACCACTTCAGTCTAATGACTTTGTTTAATTAAACACTACTCAGTTGGAGTCATGATGTCATCAGTGGTCACACAAGGCTCCAGCATTGTAATTGATGTATTCTTTTTATCCCTTTTTTTATTTCTATCCACCCCCAGCCCTGCAACCATTTTAATATGTTTAATACATTCTTTGATACATATATTTTGTAAAATGTTTATTATAGTTTTATGATATATATGTATATAAGCATATATAATTTATATGAATAATATAGTATTATAAGTTTACTTCTATTTTATTTACTGTATATAGAAATATGTATGTATACACACACATACATTAAACGTAGGTCTTTGTTTATAAGACCTATCCATGTTGCATTATGTACATCTAGTCTATTGTTTCTCACTTCTTGCTAGAAACTTGAGGTCTGTACCTACCGTATTACTCATTTTCTCAGATTCCTTCCACTTTTTTCTATCACAATAATTTTGTCATAAACATTTTGAACATGTCCCCTTACATATCAATGTGGGTATTTATGTGTTATATTTATCCAGGAGTAGAACCACTGGATCACAGGGATTGTATATATTCAATTTCACCCAATACTACCAGATTTCTTCAGAGAATGGCTGCATCAATCTGTTTTCACTAGCAGTGCCTGAGGCTTCCCACATCCTCGCTTTCCAGAAGTACTTGGCATTAGCCAGAATTCCAACGTTTGCTGGTCTAATAGAGGCAAATAACATAGTAATTTTTTGTTTTATTTTGCAGCCTATTCTCTTATTGATAAATAATAGCCCTTGATTTATTTAAAAATCACCTTTAATCTATCATATATCTTGTAAGTATTTTTCCTCATGAAGCTATCTTTCAGATAGGATCTTGTTATTGAAATTTTAGGTTTATTTCTAAATGTTTTCCAATATTTTTTCATTTTTATGGAGTCAAATTGATCAAATCAGTTTACTCCACTTTGTTGTCTTCAGTGTCATGGACTTAGAAAGACTTTCTCTTCCATCTACTATATTAAAGAAAAATGTGCTAGATATGATTCTAATAAATTTATAAATGGTAAGATTTTTACCTTTTAATAATTATTAAGGAACGTACAACACAAACAACTTTTTTATCTCTCAATCTCATATTCTTCACATCATCCCCAGGGATGTGTTGGGAATAACAAAAATACAGGGGAACAAAACAAAAGAACTAGGTAAAGTTCAGAAATGAGGTAATGTCTACTGTGCATATTCTTTGATGACAATATAAATGAGCTTTTACACTTTGAGACTGCTATTTCGAAAGAATTGAATCTTTAGCCATCTCTAGATGCCCTGCTTTGCATTTCTTTAGGTGAAAGTTACAACCCAAAATAATAAATTCAACAGTTATAAACCATTGAGTTGAAGCATTTCTGTTTATACCTTCTCTACCTCTTAAAACCATAAATATGGATCAAAATGGTTGTTCATTGTTTCTTACATGATGGAGAGACTTATCGAAAGTTAGTAGTTGAACACCTAATTTTCTCTTACTCTATAACACTGGAAATTATTATATAGTTTTCATGCATTTTTTTCTGTGTAGCAAGGGATCTCACATACACTCTTATTCTTTGTTCATTTTAGTGTATTGTTTTTCTTCTGAGCTAGTAATTATAATAATTTTCTCTTTCTTTTATCATCTAAGAGCTTTTTGCAGATTGAAAGCTGTACTTTGGGTACTCTTTTGAATGAGCTGTATTGGCATTTTGTAGAGAAGCAGAATCTCAAAGTCGAGATACATAAAATAGATCTGAAGCCTGCCAAAGTTTGCTTATGGTTCAAAGAAGTTAATAATTCACTAAAGAAAGTTTATCACACACACAAAAATGATTGGCCTTGATGGAATTTTTTTCACTTTAGTCAGATGGAACAATCTAAGTAAGCCTAGGACATATAACTTATAATTACATAGCCTAATAACTATTCATGGTTATTCCTATAGTAAAGATTGAAATTTAGACTGAAAAAAAAAATCAATTCAAATCCAAACTCTATAATTTTTAAGCTTCTTAAATACTAAAATTTTAGCTCTAATATTCCAAAGTACTTTCCCTCAATCGATTCCTTGTAATAGAAAATGGAATTAGACTAGAAATTGCAAAGTGTTAAGAAGTAAACATTTTCCCAAAATTTATGTATAATAAACTCTTGAATATTTCATAATTTATTCTTTAGTTACCACCTGAGTCAGCCTTTCTGCAGCATAGCATAACACATCTCATAATAAGTATTAAGGCTGCTCTAAAGAAAGACTGAAACAAAAGGGTTTTGGTATTTCTTTCTATAATACTATCATATATTCAATGTCATTTTTCTTGTGATAATTTTAACTTTTAATAATTGTTACCTAGTATCAGGTAAATTCTAGATGTATCTGGTCAGTGCTGGCATCTTGGCTTACAATATACTGTTTAACTGATGCAACCCTCACTTAATAGTCAATAGTCACAAACAAAAAAATCTTAAGCCATATTTAGCAAATAGAACAAAAAGTACCTCTCACCCTCCATTCCTAAACCAAAACAATGCCCACTGACTACATGGTTGTCTCCTTGGATGAGTACATGTATTAGTGAGAAGTCTTCCAACCAGCAGAACAAATAAGAGTAAAAGAAGATGAACCCAAGTAGATTTAAAATTCTGCAATGCATAATCACAAGCAACATCTTCCCTTTGACTATTTTAGCCTTTCCCAGGATGAAGTTAAGGTTTTCAAAGCCATAAAGCTGAAAATACTGTTTTTTGTAGTCTGTATCAAAATGCATGTAATAACTGTAAACTGTAGATGAGGAACCTTCCCCTACAGAATTGATGAATTTTCCTGATTGCATTTCAGAATACTGGTTGCATTGGGAATGGAATCCATTAGTGAACAGCCTTTAAAGCTCTGAAACACTGGAATTAGAAATAAACTCAAAGTTCATTCGTGAGTCATAGACCTCTTCACTAGCTCTTTCTGTATTATATAATTGATCATTGAAATTTATTTTATTTTGTGGCAAAAGCACTAGTTTTCATGAATGGTTAGGCACAGAATTAACTATGGCCCTTTAAGAATCAATAATGTGCTTGCCTATCTTCATTCAGGTGAGTACTTAATCAGTGAGGAAAATTGTTAATTCACCCAAGGGTAAGTAGAATGGAAACAAATTGCAGCACTAATTGGACTAGTCATCATTTAACTTATCTGGGAGATTGTACTTTTTCATTTTGTAGACATTTTTGTGAGACAGCCTAGACTTTTTCTCCTTAATTACCTCCATGAATTCAATAAATCACTAAGTCCTATATTTTTTACACTCTAAAATCCCTCAGAATCATGCCTTTCTCTCCATCCCCACAGCTACAGCCTTCAGACCATTACTATTACTTGAACTACTACAATCATCTTTTAACTGCTTGTCTGGCTGCCAGTTTCTCCCTATTCCAGTATATTTTTATACTTCTGTCCAAATCTAATTTGACAATATGACTTCTATGATTAATTCTTTTTTCTATGCTATAGTTTAGATCAAGTCTAAGACTCTTCATATGCCATACAGGGCTGTACATTATCTGGCCTCTGTCTGTCTTCTAACTTCATCTCCCTCCCAAATGGCATCCTCACCTTTAACTAGAGGACTATAGGTCTAGGCCAATCAAAAGGCTTGCATTGCCCTGAGTCTCTCTTTCATAGTGACTTTTGGTTCATGATGTTCTACCCATCCAGAATGTTCTCTCCCAAGTCTGGAAATAGTCTTAACTACTCTTCCTTGAGTCATCTCAAACAGAGGAATCCTCTTATAGAAAAACTGTCCAGATGTCTGTAGACAGAATAGCTAATGAGACTATCTCTTATTATTGCCAGGAACTTTAGACATCTTAATTCATTTAGCAATTATAATAAGCCTAGGAAGAAGGATCTATTGTTATCTTCATTTATCAGATGAAAAAACTGAGGTTAAGTTTTCTTAGGGATTCTCAGGGATTAAGAATTGTGCTCAACGTCACACAGGTAGTAGGTGGTACTGCTAGGAAATATGAACTCAGGCAGTCTGAATCCAGGACATCCACATGCTTTAGTGCTGCTCCGTACCCCTTTCTGATTTTTATCACAACACATATATGAGTCTTGGAGCACTAATTTATGACTCTACCCCTACTGCACCATGAATTCTTCAGGGTAGGGACAACATCTGTGTTATCCTCTCTGTATTCACAGCACTCAGTTTGGTCCCTGACATAGTAGCTTGAATAAATGAAAAGAAAAAAAAAAAGGTCCATTAATTACTTGACTTTTTCTTTTCCTTACTTTATTCTTGTTCATTAATTGTCCAATGAGTATGGCCACCTAAAACACAAGCTAACTCGTAGAGTAAATATAGCCTCAAATCAGTCCAGGTGGTGTTTGATGTTTCGATAGCAAATTTAGTGTGGAGAAAAATGAAAACGATCGATTTAAGTGGAGTATCTATACGTATTTTTGGAAGTCTTTTCCTTTCTTATCACAAATGAATAGTAAAATTTTGTCTGTGCATGCCTTGTCTTCCCAATTAAATTGGAAATTCCTTGAGAGGAGTAACTGTGTCTATATTGCTCTGTGCCTCTTCCATTGCTTAGTGACACACTCTGCACATGGAACGCTCAGCAAACATTAGTTGAATAAATGAACCAATTAGTTAATTAAGTTTATAGGGTATTTACAGTACTTGAATAAGAAAACATGTATTAGTAGCAGGAAATTATTCTGATTTCCATTTCTTATAGATCTCAAAACTCATGTTTTTCTTTATATAATCATTATTTTATCACTTACATTTACATGTTTTTCTTTATATATCATTATTTTATCACTTACATTTTTGGAATTTTTTGTTAACTTTCTATTAGATTTTTAAAATCCGACTCAGAAGTTTCCACCAAGGTGGGGCTAAGACTCAGCACTCATTGTGACAAATACTCAGATATCATGAGGCTCAGAAGCCAGACAGACCTGCTACCAAATTCCAACTCTGGTACTTACTAGCTGTCTGACCTTAGGCTAGTTATTTAACCTCACTTAGCTATATGTCTATCCACAGGATGGTTTCATTGAATAAGGTACTTAACATAGATTTGGCATGTAGAAAATACACTATAATGTGTTGCTTGGGCTAAAATACAGGAAACTGTATTTTAATTCATGAGAATTCTTATGAACTCTGCCAATAACAAGTTGTATGACTTTAGATATATAAATTAACTATCTAAGCCTCATTTTCTTTTATTTAACTAAGACTAATACTACCAAATTACCTATCTGAAGGAATGCTTGTGAATCAATGACTTCTCTGGCACTCATCTAGCCATAGAACTCATTATATAAATTTTAATCTTCCAATCAAAGACTAGCCTAAGAAGACTCTATGTGGAGAATCCATGGGTTAGTTTACAAGTACTATAAAACAAAAAAGCATGGTTAGAAGTAAGAGTGACTGGAGAGAGTTTCTCTATGAATAGACTGGTCTTTGGGGTTTCTTGCAGGAAGTGGCATTTGATTAAAGATCGGCATGATGAGAGGGAGTGGATGAAGAACTTCCCAGACAGGAGCAATAAATAACAAGTGCAAGGTCCCTGAGGTAAGAGTGTGTTTGGAGTATTCGATGAGCAGCAAGGAAGCAAGAGGGTCTGGAAAGGACAGAATAAGGACAAGAATTACAGGATATCAGGTCAGAGAGGGATCCAGAGGGAAGACCACGTAGGCTCATAAAGGCATTATGTAAATGTCATTATGCAAATCTGAAGCAATGAATGAACCAGCCCCATGAAAAGACTACGGAAGGGAGTCCAGATGAACAGAAGAGTAAAATAATTTTCAAGGCTAGAAAGAACTTGCAGTGCTTAGGACACAAAACTGAGGCTAGAGTCCCTGGAGTTGAGTAAACAAGGGAAGGAAGATACTGAATTCAGCTGAGAGGATGCTGTCAGACCCTGCAAGGCCTTTGGGCTACACTGAGTTTGGGTTTTATTCTAAAAACAATGAGATGTCCTCTGGGAATTTTAAGCAAGAAAATTTATAATTTAAAAATCTATTTGTAGTGGATATGAATATCAAACAATTATTATTATTGAGGGAGAATATGAGAGAGCTGTCTTGCCCAAGTGACCTAGTCCTTCACCCTCCCCGTCCAGTCCTATAAATACCACTCGCTTTATATTTTTCAAATATAAGTCCTTGTATTCAGCCTCACTGCTGATGGCTTGGTCCAAGGTCTCAGAATCTGTCTCATTGATTATTCTAATAGAGTACAAACTGGTTTCTCCTAAAGGGGAATTTTCATCATGCCACGTCTCTCCTTAAAATACTTTAATGTATATCTAAAACTTAAAGAGGCCATAAATTCTGGTTTGCCCATTCTCAGTTTATAATTTTTGTCCCAGGGTAATTATTAACAGCACCAACTCTCACTCTCAAGTTTCCTAGTCTGAATGATGATACCTAGCAATTCTAATACTTTTAGTTTTAAATCTATCCTCATCAGCAAGTCATAGGAAGTCCTCTGAGACCTATATTCTTCCACCACTGATTGCCTCCACCCTCCGCTCTATATTTTCCTAGCGTGCTTAGAAATTTGCAGTATTATTAAGCATAACGTGCTGTGCCCTCAATGTCTTTGCACATGGCCCACATACGTCTCTCGCTTCTTCCCACAGCCGGCCTCTGAGTGATCTTCGAATTTTAGAACGGATCCTATATCCTTCAAGAAACCTCTTCTGCCCCCAGCTTAGGTTATGTGCTTCTCCTTGTAATACCATAGCTCTTTGTATTCTCAATACCTACCACAAAGCCAGGAAATGTTTGTTGAAAGTTGCAAGGAAGGTGAGAAGGCAAGAGAGCAGAGGCTGTCAAGAAGGAAAGAAAGAAGCGAGGGAGAGAAGGAGGGAAGGGACAGAAGGAGGGAGTGAGGGAGGGAGAGAAGCGGGAAGGGAGAGGGGACTTGGCTCACATATCAGAGGTGTTTAAAAAATTTTGCCTATCATTAACATAAAGACTTTCCTTAAACTCAATTATCATATTTATTATAAAAATGTTTATCAACCTCTAGTCTAAAAATATGTGTTTTATGACTGATATTTTATCTTATTCTTAGAGTGCTATACTGTAACCGATGGGATTGCTTTCATTCATTTTACAGATAAAGAAACTGAGACTTTCTCCTAGACCTAACTGCTTCTAAGCAGCACTTTTCCTCATTATTGGATTAAAACCAAGGTGTATCAAGGATGTAACTATGGATTCACTTTTTTAATATTCTGATGGATGACTACTGATTACAAGCTGCAGTTTCTCAATTTGCATTATCACAGACATTTCACTCATATACTTTTTAGTCAAATCTCATTTCCCACAGATAGTTTAATTTAATTCATGGGTTTGTGTATTTTAAGTCAAAGGGTGGGTATCTGATATTAGAGGAGAGCTACTGGCCTGTATAATGTCAAACTGTAACTGAAATGAAAATGGTCAAAATGAGGCCAAAGTTTCAGGACACTGTACCGATTATTTTGCATGTCTTCTATACTTCGCCATGATTTATTCTCTGCCTTTCTCACCAAATGCTGGTGAGAATGTGGAGCAATAGGAACTCGTATTCATTGCTGGTAGGAATGAAAACTGGCACAGCCACTGTGGATAACAGATGGGTGGTTCCTTATAAAATTAAATGTACCTTTGTTGTATGATCCAGCAATCATGCTTCTAGATATTTACCCAAAGGAGTTGAAAACTTATGTCTGCACAAAAACCTGAACATAGACATTTATAGTAGCTTATTTATAACTGCCAAAACTTGGAAGCAACCAAGATGTCCTTCAGCAGGTGAACGGATACACTGTGGTGCATCTAGACAACAAAATACTATGTAGTACTAAAAAGAAATGCACTGTCAAGCTATGAAAACACAAGCCAATATGAAAAGGCTACACACTGTGCAATTCCAACTATATGACATTCTGGAAAAGGCAAAACTGTGAAGACTGTAAAAAAATCAGTGATTGCCCAGGGTTGGGGAAAAAGATGAATAGACAGAGCACAGAGCATTTTTCAGGCAGCAGAACTACTCTGTATAATAGCATAATGAAAGAGACATGTCATTATACATTTGTCTAAACTTATACAACACCAAGAGAAAACCCTTAAACTATGGACTCTGAGTGATAACGATATCTCGATGCCAGTTCATCAACTGTAACAAATATATCACTCTGGTGGGGGATGTTAATGAGGAATGTTAGGCATATGTAGGAGCAGGGGTGTATGGGAAATCTCTATATCCTTCACTCAATTTTGCTATGCACATCAAACTCTGAAAAATTAAGTCTGTGAAAAACTACCTTTTCTTTTAGCACCAACATGAAGAACTTAGAAATAAACCTAACAAAATATATACAGCATATATATGTGAAAGACCCGGAATAGCCAACATGATACTAAAGAAGAAGAACAGAGTGAGAAGATTGACACTACATGACTGCAAGACTTATTATAAAGCAAAAATAATCAAAAGAGTATGGTTTGATGAAAGAACAGACAAAGAGATCAACAGAATAGAGATCTGGAAATAGACCCACACAAGCACAGCCATCTGAGCATTCGTAAAGGAGCAAAAGAAATTCAACAAAGAAAGGACAGTCTTTCCAACTAATTGTGCTGGAATAAATGGGCATCAACATGCAAAAATAAATGGACCTAAATACCACTGTGAATTTCGATAAGACTAGAAAAAAAAGTAGGCAACAACAAGCCCTTTTAATACTGCACACATCTACTAGCCTTGTGTATAAACATAGTTCCTATTTATATTGTCATTATCAACTTCAGAATTAAAACAGTTCCAGGTCTTAGAAAAATGACTTGACAAAGCAGAATGAATTAGGGATTCATGATATCTGAGTTATTAACTATTTGATACTGGGAAAACTACTAAAATCTCCGAGTAATATGCCTTCACCTATAAAATAGAAGTAAGGATTTTGCCTTCCTTTTCTGACATGGTCCTCGAGAAATCATTAAATAATGTTTAGGAAAACAATAACCATAACATAATCATCTATTTGTATTAGGTAAAGATGAAACAGTGATACAAATTTAAAACTGGACTGGCTTAGAAAATACTGTCAGCAATAGGTTTATTGTATCACTAAGAAACTCCCATATAAAATAGCACTTGAGAAATATTGTTTGGCATATGGAATTGGGTAAAGTTTTGTTTCTCCTTGCAAAATAATATTCTTCCTCTTTTAAAAAATATTCAGATTTTATCATGTATGATGAGATTATGATTCAGAAATATTCAGGGCCTCATCAGTTCCACTTCCAGGTGGAATATAGTACTTCTCTGCCCCTTGACATTGGGTCAAGCAATTACTTTTGGCAGTGGAATGCTGGTGTCCATGACAGAGCTAAAGGCTTGAAATGTGTCTGCAATATTGGTCCTGTCTTTTCGACCCCTGCACCTCTCCAAGAATATGACCTGGCTAGCTCAAGGAAACTGAGAGATCCTGGAGCAGACCCTCATACCCACAGCCTGAGCAGGTTATAGCAGTCACTACTGGCTAGATCAGCCAACACTCAGCCAATCCACAATCTCAGTACAGAAAGATAAACAGAATTGCTAAAGTTGAGCTGGAGATGTGTGATAAGTAAATGGTATGGGCCACTGAGATGTTGTGGTTCTTTATTGCTCATTGTTGCTGCAATTGCTAACTAGTACAACATGTGACCAATTTCACAAATTTAAAACTCAGTTGTATCTTTAAATAGTGTGCATATTTGGGTATTTATTTGAAAAGATTTCAAGTTTTCAATTTTATATGTATCCCTACTTGTCTGGATTTGATATTGCTATTTATAATTTACTATTATTCTATTGCCTATATTTTATTCTAAGCTTTTTACATGCTCTTAAGGAAAATTCTGAGTATAAGCAGTATAGTCAGAACACTTACTATGTGTCAGGAATTGTAAATATGGATAAAATGGCTTCCCTGTTCTTGAGGATGTTATAGTCTTGTAAGGGCAGTTTAAGAACCTAATACTATATTTAGAAAGTTCCTTGCTGCAAGAAATATCTAGTATTAAAAAAAAAATCTTCGTTTTCCCTAGCTCATTTGCTCAGAACTGCGTGATAGACTAAAGCTCTTGTGCAAAGCTATAAGTACATTATAAGACAACTACACAGAATACTACCCTAGGAATAGAGATGTATGAGTAAATGTGTGTTGTGTGTTAGAAGAAATCCAAGTTTTAAAAAAAAAGTGGATGAAGACATTTTAACATCAAGGTTGAAAAAGGCTCAAGGCCACAGTCACCAAGGAGAACATGTAAAATGAGTTTTAGATTATGCTGAGATGTACACACTCATGCCTAAAAGATAGTCCATGCAAACAGCCAGCTCTCACGCTAAAAGCCAGTCCAAAACCCTGATGCAACTACTATATGCCTATCTATAACAATGTCAGCAGTGGCTGCCGGCCCCTCCCTCTCCCTCTCCCTCTCCCTCTCTCTCTCCTGCTCAGACTCACTCTCAAGTTGCTCTTCTGTTTCTACTTCTGGCTTTTGAACTTGGCATAGTTTGGTAAGGACTTGATATACCTTGTGATTAATTTTCAGTGCTGGGAAGATACTTTTTGCTAATTTGATATCTCAGAACTCATCCTCTGGCACCAGGTTTTAGCTAGCTGCTTCTCAGGACCTCCCCTCCTTCATGAGTAAAAGAGGCTCAGATAATGTATCGTAATTACAATTAGGTTGAATATATTTCTAACATACCAAATGTTGATGCACAAAGAGCTATAAAGTATTAAATATCAAGGCTGATATTCTTAACACTACTATCTAGAAATACAAACTGACAAATGATCTAGGAAAACCAGAGCAGTGAAGGAAGATATTAAAGCTCATTTATAAATTTTGATTTATAACTAAACTTGATTGATCTTTGTTATTGTCAAGTAATGAGTTATCTCTGAGGATGTGAAAAACCAAATTGGAAGGAATCTGCCAAGATTGATTCAAAACAAACATATAATTTCCTTGTCATTTAACTTTCTTGTTTCTTTAGTAGTTTCAGACACAGGCATTTCACAAAACTCTGGACAAATGCCAGGAATAATATTTAATATGTCGTGCCTGACTTAAGAAACTAAATGCTGGAAATCACAGGAAAGTACCTTTAAGGTCGATTCCTTTAATCTCAGTGATATGAAAGCACAGCTAAATTGAAATCTGCCTGAATTATTATTGCAATTACTTTTGATCACTTAAAGTGAATTTTCATTCTTTATTAAACAGAAAAGATTAAAGAGAAAAATTCTGGCTTTTTATGTGTTTATAAATAAATAAATAAATAAATGTATATTAAATGACTAGTTGGTATGATATGGGGCCTGAGCACTTCTATTTTATAAAAGTTCCCAGGTGATTTTAATGCACTGCCATGTTTGAGTCTTTTTCCCACCCCAGTCATGCTTTAATACAAGACTTTAAAAACTTCAGCTCCTTTATCAGCAAGCATTTATGTATTTAAATGGCTTTAGCTACCCATTTGCAACACTAAAAGGCTATGCAGAGACATACTGAAAAACACTGTATCATTTCTTGCAACAGCATACAAACATATAATTTAAATTTTAAATTTTAAATTTAAATTTTAAAATTTGAATTAAAAAATATTTAAATGCACAAAAACACACACATTTTGTCTTGTGTGTTTATATAATAAAAACTTGGCCTGAGAACACAATCCACATATCTCTTATTGACATTTGTAAAATATAAATAAAAGTTGCATTATAGACACAGAGGATTCCAAATGAAAAGTCTTCTCCAACCAATCTATCTTCCCAAAGGTAATAACTACTAGTATTTACCTTTATCTTCTAAAAAAGTTTTTAATACCACATAGACAGATTCATTTTTATTTCCACAGACCAGAATCACACTCTGCATTGTGTCTTTATATTGCCTTTTTCATTTAATATGTCTTAGAAAGTCTTCCTTTGTGGTATAGAACTTATTCTTTCAACAACATATTTTTTCAGTTCTCTGCTGACTAAAGTCCTAGTTGTATCCAGATCTTTTTGATATCTCTTTGTTTCTCGATGTCTTTTTGTTTGTGGTGATTATTTTTTCATATCACAACATTAATATCCTTATACATATATTTTGGCACAATTTGGTGAGGGTAACTATGAGATATATTTTAGTGGTGTAATTCCTAGAATAGAATGCATGGGCAGTTTTAATTTATATGTGCGTTACCAGATTAACACTGATGAAGTACACGTCTACTCTCTGAACACCAGTATATATTTCTGCATAATTTTGTCCACGCCAGGTCAAGATATTATCAAACCTTATAAATTTTGGCAACATGACATATAAAAAAATGAGATTCTATAGTCGTTTTAATGTATTGTACTTCTTTATATATGAAAAAAAATCAAACATCTTTTCATATGCTTATTGGTTGTCTTCTCTTTTTGTCAACTGTATCTCCTTCCGACTTTTAGATTCAACCCAGATCAATTAAGTTCAGCAATAAGAGGCTTAGGAGCAATGCTTCTTTTCTTTTGCTGGTGTATTAGAAAAGAACACTAGGGAAAAGAACCAGGGCAGAGCAAAGAGTCATTGGCAGGCACCACCTCGATCTACATAGAGCATGAAGAGGACTTCATGGTTCACAAGGAAGTTCTTTCAGTTCCCGATAATTGGTTGATTTTGAGCAATGTCTGAAGCAGAAACTAGAGAAAATCTGCTAGGGAAGGGAAGGAGTTTATGAGGCTTGCCAAACCCAATTCAGCATCTTTAAGCCAATAATTCAGCATCAGTTTCTACATCACACCAGGTATGAGACAGCCTTTCACACAAACAAGGACATCCTGCCTGAGGAAATGGCAAGCAGGCCTAAGAGAAATCTTAAGGGATGGAAAAGGCCTAGTTAGAGGTTGAGATTCCCAAGACAAAGACAAAGAAATATGGCTAGTGCCAAAATCATCGTAAATAGTTCTAGGTTGAGAATCTCATTCACCTTTTGGCAACGGTTGGCAAACAGCTGTCTTTGTCTCTAACAGCCTGCCCAAGGAGAAGAGATGGGGTGATTCTATTAAAATACTTCCATTCTCTCCCCCAGAACAGATTACTGGATATTAGTAAGGACCTTTTAAAGAATTTTAAGGACTTACTAAAGAAAAAGTAAGCAGAAATACCAGTTTAAATCTAAACACTATCCTTTCTTAAAAGTATATATGCCCAGAGAAGTAATTATAAAGATAGGAAAAAAAAAAAAAAGCCAAGCACAAGGAGGTCGACTTAATAACAAAGCCACAGTCATTGAAGAGGCAGAGAAATTCCAAGAATAACATGCTGCCCATTCTAAATGTATTTGCCAGCTCAGTTCCTATTGTCTGGATATCTAAATCCCAGGAGAGAACAATAAATAAAAGCTGAGAGCGCTAGTTTATAAAAATCCCTATAAATAATTAGGCACATGTTGTACACTTTTACAGACCTAAAAATGTAATTTTAAGAAAGGAATGAAAACTTTGAATCTGAGAGAACTTCACTTCCTTTGGTTGGTGGTGGGGGGCGGGGAGGGGGGCATCCAGAGTACCCAAAGCTGTTTTGCCACCCTGACCTCATCACAGTAATAGAGGCAACCGGGAAAGACCTGCAGTGTAGAAGGCATGAGGCAGTGATTATAGTGTCCCTCCAGAAGAGGTGGCACAGTATGGAAGTCCAGAGCCAGAAGAAAATCGACAAAAAATAAAGTAGCACCCAGCATTAGTATGGCACCAGAACGCAGGCAGTTCACCTTTGAGTAGAAGCAGAGTGTATCTACATGTTTACTTCATCCACAGTTTTCTGCATCTTTATGTACCGTTGTAGAAAGCAAAACTGCCATATTTTTCAAGGCAAATTGGTGTCTCATTCATTTCATGAGGTGTCCCATGTGACTACTCTTCTCTTCACTTCTCACAACACACCTGGAAACACCTGCTATGTAGAATATGATGTGTTGGTGTCCTACACTGACACCAAAATATTGGCCCTATGAAGGCAAAACTCTTCACTCAACCTCAATCCATGAAATATAATAGCTCCTTAATATTGTTGAATAATCAATAGATATTCTTAACCCTAAATTAACTATCTTAATATCAGATTATTTAAAACATTAAGAAAAAAACTCATATTTTTCCTCCTATTGGTCCAAATTTAGTATTTTTAAAACACTTACTAGGTCATTTTCTAAGTAAGAAAATATTGACAATAAAGAAGGCTGATACCTATCAAATTCCAAGGGCTTCTGCTCCACAGTTCTTGCCATCCCCCATGATTCAGAGGAGAGATAAGTGTTTCTGGATCCCAAAAGAGTCAAGTCTACTTTAATTTTCTCTCCAAATCCTGAGTGCTTATAGAGAATGAGCATTATATTCAAACATTTGGCAGTGAAGTATTCTGCAGATCAAATGTTGATTTGCTGATTTATTTAGTCACAGTCAATTTATACTGTCGGCAAATCTTATTGTCTTTTTAATATCTTTCATATCCATTTTCATCTCATTGTCATTTGTCCAGATTAACATATTTTCTCAGACCTCAATTGCATTATCATACCTTCGTGGTCTTTCACAATTTGATTAGAATGGCAGAAGGGGCTATCAAATATATAAATCTGGTCTTTTCATTTTGGTCTTTCAATTTTATTCTTTGTTAACAGAATAAAATTTAAATTTCTTATTTTACCAAACAAGAAGGTCATGATCTGCCCCTTTCCATCTTTTGCAATCCTTTCACATGATTATTATGAGTATAATTAATTATTATATTTATTTGCTATTAATTAATATATACAGAAATATTTAAAGTGATATATTTAAATACTTGTGGTTATTCCAGCTGTTTCATGACTTTGAACACTTTTACTTGATCACTGACTAACATATGCTCTTAACAGACACTCCCAAATCAACTTAGCTATTCAATTATTTTTCAAGATTTGGTTTAAGTGAAATTTGCTCTGAGACATTCCTGTCTTCAATTTGGGTTTAAACTCCCACTGCCTACTGTAATCCTCCATCTATGCATGTCTCTATATTAATGCCCTCAATTAAATTTTTCTGGTTGCTCTTATGTCTCCACAATTAGAATGTGAGTAAATTAAAGATAATTTCAATTGTTTAATTTATCCTTTTATTGCTAACAGGAATTACATTGGATTATACTTAGTGGGGTCTTCAAAAAGCATTTATTGAATGAATGCACATATAACCAATATTAAATCTTCAAAAAATACCTCACTGCTTACTGTTCTGATAAAATTTCCACTTCCTGTGAGTAAGTATGGTAGGAGAAAAAAACCTAAGTGGTGCTTTACTCATTTAAAATCCAGTTTGTTTGGGTTTTTTTTTCCTCTATTGCCTGGTACATTGGTTGACAAAAATTATAGAGTAGTTATTCTTGACCTTAATTTGCATTAGAATCACTTAGTTTCTCTCAGAAAATCTCAATCTTTAGGGTTATTGTCTGGCTGGGGAATCTGCATTTTAAAAGATGAGATCCTAGTGCACATAGAAATCTAAGAACCAGAGCTGTAAAGAGTGCCTTGCATATTTTCTATTTGTTTTGCAATGTTTAAGCAGTCTTAAATAGAAATAAAATGCTGCTCCATTTTTACTAGCACATTTTATTCTATTTTCTGGGACTATCATGTTGTCTACTTTCTTTGTCTTCGAAATCGATAAATTGTCTCCATGCTCTTGAAAAAAATTCCCCCTTAACACTTCCCTCCATCCATTTATTATGTATGTATGTATGTATGTATGTATGTATGTATGTATGTATGTATGTATTTTATTAATGCCTACAGCACCTGGTCTTCCTAGGTGGTCTCCCATCCAAGTACTAACCAGGCCTGACCCTGCTTAGTCTCAGAGATCAGACGAGATCAGGCACATTCAGGGTGGCATGGCTGTAGACTCCCTTCATCCATTTAAATTAAACCACAGATCCTAGGTTTTTGAAGACTTCTTGTGTCTTATGTTAGACTGATGTCATCAACTATGGATTGAAACACCTTTCGGAGGACCGTCTGGGACTCTGCTGCTCACTTACAGAGGCGACTGCACATGGCATTCCTTAGAAAGCTTTCAGAATAAATAACCTGAGCATTTAAAGTATCTAAATGGAAGGAACCCATGAATTCTGGAGTTTCTTTACTCTGACATACATCTTAAACAGCATGTTTCCCCCTCCAGGCAAGATCTTCATTTATATATTAAATTCACACAAAGATATAAGGGAGTCCTCAGTCAGATACAACCGCATAATATTGCCCTAAGGAAAAGTACTTTCAGAAATAAAAATCAATAGTATCCTACTTTGACTATCTTTGTAGACTTAAAAGATTTTAAAAGAAACTCCAATAGGTTTTTTGTATTCTAAACCCTTGAGGCAGTGAATGATTTGGAATTTTACTATTACTCACTACAGTAATTCAGAGTACTTATAAATCTATTATGCAGAAAAATACCTTCCATGTTTTACTCAGAAGCATTGAATAAATGCTTTATTTACTACGGGAGAAAAGATGGAAAGGAATGAATTAACTAGTCTGTCAAAGGACATTCAGGTGAGATCTGTGTTTTGCTATGGATTTGTGAATTGTGTGCTCGTTAATATATAAATGCCAGTATCAACATCAACTCTTTAAAATAGTACAGATGTCTTCTTAAAGCCAATAGTTCATATCATATTTGCACCAAGAAGGCCTTTGGGTTAAAGTCCATGTGTTGCTTTATAAGAAAACACATAACTTGGTTTTAAAAGGATTAAAAAGGGCATCTGCTTTCCGACGATTCCCTGTGTTATAAATTTAAAGATATCTGTGTCACTACCTTAAGGTATAAACCTCTGATCCCAGGCGCAGTGCCCTAGCCACTGATTTCTCAACTGGGGATACAGGAATCCTAGGCACCACTGGGAAGCATACCATTTAAGTCTCCTAAACAATAAAAATATTAATTATAATAACATCACTTCCTGAATGTTCATGTACCTAGCACTGTGCTAGGTGTAATTTGTACAAACTAATGTGTACTGTATGACATAGGCATTTCATTATTCTCATTTTATAAATAGAAAACAAATACTCAGAGAACCTAAATGACTTCCTAAAGTCACAGAGTTGGAAAATAAGGATGCCTGGATTGACTCTCAACTGAACTCCAGTTTCTAAGCTCCTGACCTCTATGCACAATGAGTTTAAGCATCGCTCTGGAATAGCCGATCTAGTCTCCTAAGTGCAGGCAGTGAACCTGTCTTCTCGCTAGAATGTGAGGGTAGCCATTGTCCTTGAGTTTCGTTGTTTAAATTATTCTTCTATTTAGAGTACAGTCTATTATCCTCTAACTAATGTTGATATTTAAAATATATATTTCTGCTGCCTGGCTCTGAAATTTCTTAAGACCTTAAGTCCATGGAAAGTTTTTTAACTAATCTGTTCCCTTAATAAAGTAGATATCTTTTCTCCTCAAATAGCTATCTAGTACCCTTTAGTAATCTATATTTTTTTCTTAGATAAACACTGAAGAAGAGCAATAAGAACTGTTGTGAAAATGCAATTATATGTATAAGAGGTAAATAATGGTGCCTGGTACATAGAAGGCATTCTGTGAGTTCCACTGTACACCACACCAAAACTTCCCTCCTATCAGACTGTTCTAGAAAGTTCTTAGCCTCTCTGACCATATGGAATGTCTTGCTTGAGTTATTTCTAAGCAATAAGAACACAGACATTGAGATTTTCCATGCCAATTTTATTGAGAAGCAGAGAAATATGCTCTTACCATGTGCCAGAAAGCTCAGAAATTATCTTTTTGACATTATCTAAATAATCATGCTATTCTTTTCTTTTTGCTGCCATAGTTACTTAGCAATAAAAATGTAAATAAAAAGGTCTTAAAAATCTTGATCATTGCCATTTATTATCTAATATTCAGGTCTATGTAATACTATTACAGAAAATGCTAAATAATGGGTCCGTTCAGAAGGAATTCTAGTGTTTTGGTGCTCTACTTAAATCCCAGTATTAACTCATACCTAGAACAGAGTTATTTGTGTTTACATTCCAAAAAATCAGGAAGATGAGGAAAACACAATTTTGTGTTTTTCAGTTCATTTGGAATGAAATCCAAATTTCTAAGGCACTCCATTAGATACACATAATTCTTGTTCTAAGAAAAGAAAGCTGAGACTTTAAGAAGTTAATTTGTCAAAAAGCACAAAGCAAGTAATACCAGTGCCTGTGCTTCCCTGCCTGGTTTTCCAGACACAAAGCAGGCTGAGAAGTTGATATGGGCTCTCAATGAAAGAAGCTCATGTAGGCTCAGCATCTTAGGTACTGGGCTTCCTTCCCCAGAAAACTGCAGTATTGCACAGGTCCCAGGGTCTTCAGATACTGGGTTGTGAGTATCCCAGATGACTCCTATAAATAGCTAACACCCAAAGTCCAAAATGGCCAGTTTATTCCTTTCTTGATAAGGCCACTTTCCCAGTTTTACTCTTTAGAAGGAAGACCCACAACCTCATTAGTAGAAATGTTGATTCTGATGCACCACTCTGCCCAATGGTGAGAGGCTGGCAGACCATATGTATTCCTGTGATGCTGATCTTCCCATGATCTTCCCTGCCATAAACTGATGTGGAATTCATCCTAACCCTTTGCCTGACAGGGAACAGCCTTAAAGGAGCCTACTCAGCTCCATACTGCCTTTCTACCTTGAATCTTAGAGAGGTTATTAGAAGAAGCTATTTTAAATCTCTTTTGGTAGGAGAAAGAATTCCTTAATTCATTATGAGCAAAATAACCCCCATTTGTTTGGAAACACGGTCACAGTAACTATGCCTGGTGTAACACCATGAAAATATTCTAGTCTTACTTCCACTTTTTTGCCTTCCCACCATCAAATAAAACTTATGTACACATATACTGATACTGATTACTTCTTTGTCTACTTTAATCCATGACAAACAAATTATTTTACCTTTCAAGGAATTTTCTCCTGCTCTCTCTCACCTTGCTGCCCTTTTGTTCTTCCTTATACGTAACTTTAAGTTGCCCTCCTTTCCTGTCTGGGCTACATACTCTCAGAACTTGGAAATGTATTAACTTCTCAGCCTTTCTTATTTATTGAACAAATATTTATTGAGAGTTCACGATATACCAACACTGTGATAGGTGCTGGGAATATATTTGAAAATGAAACTAAAACAGTCTGAACTCCTGGAACTTACATTCTACTGGAGAAGAGAGATAATAAGCAATTAAACAAGTATTTTAGAAAATACTGAATTGTAAAATTTTCTACGAAGATAAAATAGAGGTAATAGTAAAAAAGTGAAAAAAACAAAAACGATTCCAGCCTGGCCACCTCTCCCTCTCCTCACCCCTCTCCCTCTCTGTCTCCCTGTCTCACTCCCTCCCTCTCTCCCCTTTCCCCAATCCCCTCTCCTCCTCCCCTCCCTCTGAAACCTCTAATCAGACAGTTCTCCCTTTCTGTGTCAATTTATACCAGTACTTCTACATCCAATCCTGCTTCTCCTTCTCCTCAAGCTTAACTCTCTCTTCTAACAGCTTCCAAAAATATCTTTATATTAATTCACCCAGTTAATTTTAATGGAATTGAAGTTATTTTCAAGAAGTTAAATACTATCATACTGGCAACAATTCACAAAGGACAGGAATTAGATTTATGAAATATCATGGTACAATCACTAGACCTCTATGCTTGTAAAGCTCTGAAAAATTCACACGCACAATTCCATCTGGACAGAGAACAATCAGCCAAACAATGCCAGATTTATACATTCTTTTTAGGACTTGTGCTGAAAAAAGTAATTTCAAACATTTAAACTCAGCATTACTTTTTAAAACTTGAAGTGGGCAAGTGCAATTACAGTGAACTAATAACTTTCAGTATAGCTTTAACCTACATTAATCAGAATTGTTCCCATTGTTTGTATATGGACTTTGTAGAAATGGCTTTGCAAGATTTGCTTACCCATTCTGGCAGTTGGAAGCAGCATAATTTATTTGTGAACCATCCTTTATGCAAACTATATCCATTCCCCAAATGTTCCCTTGAATTAAATAAGGCAAGAGTGTAGAGAGAATAAATTAAAGAAAATCAAGGCATGCAAATATTATAGAAGGAATTAATTAAAACCCACGTGGCATTTGGCCAGAAAAAGAGAGGGAGAAACTAATAAGTATATTCAAGAACAGGAAAAATAACTTTAGATGATATTTGGAGGAAATGGAATGTTAAAAGTGATCAAAAATAGCTGAAACTAGCATTATTATGAAGAGGGTAATATACTGTTTTACCAAAAAGGGAATAAAGAGAATTCAGAGTTAAATGGGACTTCAATGTTAGGTAAGTCAGCAGTTAAATATTGAACGGGATTTGGATTTTCTTCTAAGAAATTACAACAGATTGTATCCAACTAAGATGTAGTTATAGTAAATATGATACAAAGAATTTTAACAAAGTAAATTTTTAGGTCTCCTGTGATGTATTCAACCTCATTTCAGAAGTGAAATCACAATAATGCAGTAAGAAAAAAATGCACTGTACCTACTTGAAGAACTGCTAAACATTTCTGGGTAAAGTCAAAATGGTTATGCATTCTTCTAAAATAATACCACAAATTCTAGTACTAAGATAATTAAGGAATTGGGTCAGTGGGATTATTAGAACTTCTGGCTAACTGTGAGTTTCATATGGTCTATTCCACATCAAGCCTATGTAAAAATTACTTTTAAATGTCAAGTGTTGAATAAATACATGGTCTAGAGGTGGAGATGTTCAAGTAAATAGCTGATTATAGGACAATGTGATAAGAGGTACGAGAGAGTTTTGCAAAATTGTTGGAGAGCAGAAAAGGAATTCCTTAGTCTGGAGCAGACAAGGAAGGAGGTATCATTGGTATGATACTTGCAATGCGTCTTAAAAGATGACCAAGAATATAAAGTTAATGGGGACAGTTTAGACCTAAGGGAAGGCATGCGCAAAGACACAGAGGTGTGACGATCTCTGCCCAACTGCCTCCCAATATTTGCCAATGCTTGAGCATGGGGGGAATCGAGGAAAGATCAGGAATGAAACTGGAAGGCATGTAGTGGCCAGATGCGGAGAGGCCCTCCTTCAGAGAGAAAGGACAACTTCTATAGGCCTGGCAAGAGCCCAGGGTGAAACAGACTGGGTGGGGCCTCTGGCTACTAGAGAGCCTGGATGCTTTTCTCAAAGGAGGCATCACCTGACCAGTTCTAGCTCTATGTTGCATTGTGTGAATGCAATATTTTGTATAAAGTATTGCTGTGTTTAAATGAGGAAGCTAATTCGAGTGTCTAGAAATTAGAATATAGGCCAAAAACACTTCCATGGACAAATTCCAGTTGAATGGGCTTTCATTTTCTAGCCTCTGCTGTAATATATAAAAGAATAGTACATAAATTGAATTAATCTTAACTCATGTTATACAGTTTTCTACATCGAGAAGCTAGACTTGTAATATTGTATTATATTGTCTTGTTTCTTTTCCCTTAAAGAAAATGAGCTATATAAGAGTTCTAACTAATCAATGTAACTATACCTTTTTGAATTTTATCCTATAGGACAAGGAAACCCACATTTATATATGTAATAGAATCTTGCAGAATGTTTGTTAAAATTTTAGATTCTTGGCATTAAGTCAAACCAATAATATCAGAATCCCAGGACCCAGGAATTGGCCTGTTCAGCAAGCTATCCAGATTTTTCTGATAGAGTGGATCTCATAACCACACATTGACAATCTCTTACCTAAAGAATGTTCATTGTTAATGAAAAGATTCATCCTTTTTCCACACTGAACCTTACCAGAAACAGAAGCTAATCAAAGTCCAGGAAACTGAGATAACCTGACTTTAAAATTAGGACCTGCCTGGGGAGGGGCAAGATGGCATAGAGCGTAGAAGCTTTGTACATCTCCTCTTGCGACCACACCAAAATGCGATGAAACATAGAGCAAACAGCAAGCAGAGTCGCTTGGAGTCTGGATGAACAGAGGCACTACAACTAGGGAGAGAAATAAGAAATCACCCTGCAATGGCAGGAGGGGGCAGAGATGCGAGACTGCCTGGTCCCATGCAGCTGAGCGAGAGAGAGGCTGTGGCCAACTATATCCATTGTTCCGCTGTCGAGCCCTCCCTTCTCTCAGTGTGTAGATGCGGCACCGCCATAGCTAAAACATCATCAAAGTGGATATAAAAAAAAAGGTCGCTCCGCCCAGAGGACTCCCTGAAACTCCACCCATCCCAACTCGTGGCTCCACTCAAGCCACATCCAGTTGGGTCCTCCTCATGCCCTGTGCTCCTTGCTGAGCAGCTCCAAGACCCACACTGAGAGCACTCAGCCTAAGTTTCTGGCATGGTCTCTTGAGGCAACTATAAGCACAGCACAGGTCCCAGCCATCTGGGGATTGCTTGCTGAATCTTACTAGGTGGCCCCAGAGGGACACAGGCTGGCGTGAAACTTGGCCTGCAGCTGGATGCGTCTCAGGGCTGTGCCTACTACACAAAGCCACGCTCATAAGACTGGAAGACTTAGGAGCTTTGCTTAGTACATAGAAAGACACAGAAAGGCAGCCAAAATGGGGAAACATGGAAGCATGTCCTACAAGAAAGAAGGGAATAGTGCTCCAGAAAAAATAGAGTCAAGCAATCTACCACATTCAGAGTTCGAAACACTGGTTATAAGGATGCTCAATGAACTTAGCGGAAGAGTAGATGAACTCAGTGAGAACTTTAACAAAGAGATAAAAAACATAAAAATGGAGATGGAAAGTATAAAAGGGAACCAGGCAGGAACAAGATAAAGAGTACATTAGAGGGAATCAACAAAATGGATAAAGAAGAGGATCAAATCACCTATATAGAGGATGAGACAGCAAAGGACACCCAATCAGAACAGAAACAAGAAAAAGGAATATAAAATAATAAAGATAACTTAAGCAGCCTATGGGACAACATCAAATGTAACAACATTTACATTATAGGGGTGACAGGAGTAGCAGAGCAAGAAATTGAAAACCTATTTGAAGAAATAATGATGGAAAACTTCCCTAACCTGGTAAAGGAAATAGACATACAACCCCAGGAATGTCAGAGAGTTCCAAAAAAGATGAACACTAAAAAGGCCCACATTGAGAGAGGAAAAAAATGGCGTAGATGATCCCTCTGGTGACCAAATCAAAGTTATGATGGAAACAATGAGCAGCAGCAAGGAAAAATCACCTGGGATCTAGACGAACAAGCCATACAACTACGGAGAAATCCAAGAAAGCACCCTGCAACAGCAGAAGGTAGGACAGGGAGAGGACACGGGGCTGCCCGGTCCCAAGTGGCTGAATGAGATGGAGACGGAGGCAGCGGCAGCAGCAGACGCCTCTTAAAGGGGCCGGTCCACGAGAGGATTTTCGTGGTGACGGACCTGCTTGCTCTGAGCACCAGTGCCGATTCGGCTGCACGCAGGGGGCACCAGGTACTTACAGGGAGGATTTTCGGAGTGAGGGCCAAGGCGAGACTCGCTTCGTACAGAAATGTCAGCGGTATCCATTATTCCCTGTTGAGCCCACCCCCAACCAGTGCGCTTGACACAGGGCCGCCATAGCTGTGACATGATCAAACTGGATAACAGAGGTTGCTCCGCCCAGAGGATTCCCTGAAACCCCGCCTTACTCAACTCGCAGCCCCACCCAAGGCACATCCAGATGTATCCTCAACAAGTCAGGTGCTCCTTCCTGAGACTCACACTGGTGGAGGCAGCTGACCTCAGTTTCTGGTGTGGTCTTTTGAGGCAACTATAAGCACAGCATCTGTGGATTGCTTGCTGAATCTTAACAGGTGACCCCAGAGGGGTAGAGACTTGGGCTAAGTTTGACCTACAGCTTAACTCCTCTCAGGACTGTGCCGCTGCACCCTTACTTTACAAATCCACATTAATAAGACCGGGAGACTTAGGAGCTTTGCTTCATACATAAAAATAGACACAGAAAGGCAGCCAAAATGAGAAGACAAAGAAGCAGAAACATAGAACAGAACAGAACAGAGATCCAGATATAATGGAGTCAAGTAATCTAACAGGTACAAAGTTCAAAACACTGATTATAAAGATACTCAATGAACTTTCGGGAAATGTAGATAAATTCAGCAAAAACTTCAAAAAAGAGATAGAAAACATAAAAATGGAAGTAGAAATTATAAAAGGGAACCAGTCTAAAATGAAGAACACATTATCTGAGATGGGAAATATATTAAATGGAATAAACAAAGAAATAAACAAAGTGAATAAAGAAGAGGATTACATGCCCTATTTAGAGGACAGGTCAGCCAATTTGGACACTCAATCAGAATGGCAAGAAAAAGATGCCAAGATTATAAAAATAATTTAAGGAGGATATGGGACACTATTAAGGCTCCAAATATTTGTCTGATCGGCATAACAAAGAAAATCAAGATGTTGAACAGCTGTTTGAAGAAATAATGATGGAAAACTTCCCAGGAAATGGACATAAAACCCCAGGAAGCTCAGAGAATTCCAAAAATCAGGGATCCAAAGAGGCCCACACCAAGACACATCATAATTAAAATGCCAAAGGTTAAATACAAAGAAATAATATTAAAAGCAGCAAGAGAAAAAGAAATTACATATAAGGGAACACCCATACGACTGGCAGCTGAGTTCTCAAAAGAAACTATGCAGGACAGAAGAGCTTGGCAAAAAATATTCAACAGGATGAAGACCCAGGATCTACAACCAAGAATAATTTATCCAGCAAAACTATCATTTAGAGTTGAAAGACAGATAAAGAGCTTCCCAGAAAAAAATAAGCTCAAGGAATTTATCCCCACCAAGCCAGTACTACAGGCAATATTGGAGGGACTTCTTTAAGAAGAAAAAACATGTATCAAAAACAGGAATAAAAAATGGTAACAACTACGTTCCTATCAATAAGTACCTTAAATGGAAAAGAATTAAGTGCTCCAACCAAAAGATAGAGTGGCTGAAAGGATAAGAAAACAAGACCCCTGCATATGAAAAGGAAGGAAATGGAAAAAGATATTGCTTTGATGGACCTAGAAGCTATTTAAGTCAGACAGAGAAAGATAAACACTATATGATTTCACTTATATGCAGAATTTAAGGAATAAAAAGAACAAACCAATCAAAAACAGACTCACAAATATAGTGGACAATTTGGTGACAGAGGGGAGGGGTGTTTGGGAGGCTGAGAGAATGGAGTGAAGGGTTAAAGAAGTACAAATTACTAGCTGATGAATGGTCATGGGGATGGGGAGCACGGCATAGGGAATGCAATTAGCATTAATACGTTGGCTAGGTGGAGGGTCAGGGGAGGGATGAAGCAACTGAGAAGTCATTTTACTAACTATATAGATGTCTAACCAATGTACAGTTTACTTGAAACTAATTAAAAATTTTTAATTAAAGGCCCACATCAAGGCACATCATAATTAAAATGCCAAAGGTTAAATACAAAGAAATAATATTAAAATTAACAAGAGAAAAAGTTATCTACCTACAAGGGAGCACCCATAAGACTGGCAGCTGATTTCTCAAAAGAAACTTTGTAGGGTAGAAGGGTTTGGCACCAAATATTCGACGTGATAAAAACCCAGGATCTGCAACCAAGAATACGTTATCCAGAAAGCTATCATTTCGAGTCAAAGGACAGACAAAGAGCTTCCCAGACAAGAAAAAGCTAAATGAATTAATCTTCACCAAGCTAGCATTACAGGAAATGTTGGAGGGACTTCTTTAAGAAGAATGTAGCAAAAATGTGAATAAAGAATGGCAATAACAACATATCTATTAAGAAATACTTCAATTGAAAAGAATTAAGTGCTCCAATAAGAAAACAACACCTTTACATATACTGCCTACAAGAGACTCACTTCCGATTAAAAGACACACAGACAAACTAAAAGGAAGGGAATGGGAAAAGATATTGCAAGATGGACCTAGAAGGTATTGTACTGAATGGAGTAAGTCAGACAGAGAAAGAAAAAGGCCATATGATTTTATGTACATGTGGAATCCAAAGAACAAAATAAACGACAACAACAAAAAAAATGGAAACAAACTCATAGATACAGAGAATATCTTGAGGATTATTAGATGGGAGGAGGGTTGGGGGGTCAGTGATAAAGGGCAAACGGATCAAGAAATACAAATGGTCACAAAATAGTCATGGAAATGTAAAGTATAGCATAAGAAATATAGTCAATATTGTAATAAATATGTAAGGGGGCAGATGGGCACAAGATGTATTGGGGTGATCACTTTGTGAATTATATAGTTCTCTAATCACTATGCTGTATACCTGAAAATAATACATTATTGTATACCAACTATAATTGAAAAAAAAAAAACCTCATTGAACTATACACTGTAAATAACAGCAATGAACTATTATATTCCTATAAAAAAAAATTTCATACATCCCCCACCCAAAAAAATGAGAACGTACCTGATGATGGAGAACCTGGGTTTATCTCAGTGAGTCTCCTCCTGTAGACTGGAAGCACTCACCAAGAGAGAAAACCTGTAAGCAACAGAGTCAAACACTTCAGCTTGCCAAGCACTATGATCTAGCTCTGGCTTACAAATTATCTATCCTAACCTCTTGCCAATGTGTTCAGAATTACAAAAACAAATAAATAAAAACCTGCCACACTGCCATTTCCTATCATTCTGTGGTCTTATAGAACTTTTTCACATGTTAATACCTTTGTAGAACCTGGGGGCACTACCTGCAAAATCCTTTCCCTTTTTCAACTCTTCACCTTGCAAACACCCATCTATCCCTTAAGACCTGACCCAAATGCTACCTCCTCAATGGTTAGCCCTCCCACAAGCCCAGGTGATTCATTGCTCTTACCTCTCGTTCCCACAGCAGTTTGTTCAGATGGTTCTAACAAGACATTTTATTAAAATTATATTTATTTTACTATCTTCCTATTAGACTTTGAGCCATTGAAAAAGAGTTCAGCTTAAATAATAAATTTAGTAGTCTTTCATAGATATCAGGTAATGCACTCAACTTTAAATGTACTTGTGAAAAGACTGACTATGCAGAGGCCCCTGGAGCAATTAAGCCACAGACAATCAACCCAGCCCAACCACGGAGGAGTTACATAGTTTAAAATCTTTTAGTTAAATGAAGGTCTACTCAGAAATTCTACATCAATTCCATTATTAGATATTACACTCTGTATTCCATTGGCCTAATTGGTGAGATCTATTCCACTGTAACATCTAGGTTGTGATAAAATTTTCTTTACCAGAAAATTATCCTCCTAGTAAAGGACAGAATCTTTATTAAAATTCATTTAATAAATCAGAGAAAGAGAGCAGATAATACCATAAAGTGTATGGATCTTGGAGTCAGATAAGCCCAGGTTGAAACCATAAATATACCACTGTGTGACTTTAAATTACTTTATTATTCTGAGCCTCTATTAGTTCACCAATAAAATGGAAATCGTTTCACAGGGCAAAGTACTAATTAGATAATTAAATATGTGAGAAAGTATCCAGCATATTGGCTAACTCATAATAATCACACAAATTTATTACTGCTGCTGTTGTTGTTGTAATAAACAGTTGCACCAGGGACAAGTCCTTTTCATTATAAGGCCTGGAAGAGCTGACGCATTAAGACAAGCTGTTCGTTGATTGAGCCCAGCTTTACACGAAGAACCTTAGCAGAAGAATTAACTGACATGCTCGGGTATGTATTATCAACACGTTTCTTATAAACTAGAATTTATAAGGAGACTTTACTTCATCCATGCATTTTAAAGTTGGTAGGTCTGCTTTACAGATACAAAATCGGTTTTTAAGAAACCCTGGGTCTTTATAGTCACATACTAATCAATGGATGGTCACCTTTGAAAGAGCACAGATATCAGAGGACAAGCAGGGGTCCCAAGCAGGGCTTCAGAGACTCTCGAGCATATAGCCTAGAGTCTGGCCCTTGATTTTTTTTCTTTTTTTTTTTAAACAGCTTTATAGAGGTATAACTGATATACAAGAAACTGCACATATTTAAAGTAGACAACTTGATGAGTTTTGACATATGTATACATCCTTGAAATTATAACCAAAATCGAGGTAATCAATATATTCATCACCCCATAAGTTTCATCCTTTTCAGTCCCAGAAATCTGATTTTGTCAGTGTGCCAAGAGTTAACTGATCTCTTAGGGACAGGTGTGTAAAAACCAAATTCTCAAGAAATAGATGGTAAAGCACACACTAACAAATTTATCAATTTACCATGAAAGAATAAACACTTCCAACAAACTCAGGGTACTCTCTCCCTGGTATGAGAAGATACCCCAGAAGTTTGGAAATGGATGTGCCATCAGAAGGTTGCTCAGTAAGAAACAGAGTGAAGGAATAAGATGCTTCTGAGGGATATTTCACAAAGATAGAGAAAAGCCAAGGGTCACTTCTTGTCCCCCAATTCTGTTCTCTTTTCTAGTGGTCAATTCTATGTTTTTTGGATGAAGTGTTTCACCTTAGACAATATTCCTCCTTCTCTAGACTCGAGCAGATAAGACCTCTCTTTTGTTCACAGGAACATGCACACTGCAGAAGGTTCAATGGAAATCTTCTTTCGTTATAGCCTTGTCACTTTAGTAAGGCTTGGACAGTGTCCATAACTCAGTCATTTGTTTTTGTCCTTGCTGTAAACTGTATGGTTATGTTGGCAGATGATTAAACTCTTAGATATTATGTGCCAAGTCCTATGAGATATCACCCTAGATGATGATTTTATCTACTACAGGCATTGAAGTCCCTTCCATGGCTCATATAGAAATGGCAGCACCAATATTCACTAGTTCTATAAAGACATAGGAAACTTTTTCATTTTACACTGCAAAAGGATTGGCAACTTCGACTTTGTGATATGACTTTATAGTAAATGCTACAGTCATTTCTCAAGGATACTTGGTGTTAGGGTAGTCTTCTCTTCACTTTTTGTAGATGATTTACAGAAATATTTAAATATGCTTCAGTAAGTTAAACATGTCAGCACATGTCAAAACACTTATATTACAATGAGAGTCTATGACCTTAGCACAAACATGATGTCAATATCAAAAGACCTCTTGCTATAATTAATGTCCTCCATGAACTGAGTCTCTTTGAAATGACTTTTTTCCAAGCTCTTAAACAAGTTAATTACTGTATATATTTCCTAATTGAAATACTCCTGACATTTATTTTCATGGAATTAAAGAATTTTAAAGACTAGAAATTATTTGATCTTTCTAACAGTGAGAATTTGTTTCCAATAAAAGCCTAATAAAAGAAACTCTTTATCTCTAATAGAAAATGATATATTTAATTTTGTTAAGAAAAATTGTTATTTTCGAATAAAGAATAAAGTTCAGAAAGAAAGTTGCATCGTGAGTCTGGATATTTGGTACATAGTAGAAACTCAAGTAATGCTAAATGAGAGCTTTAAACCTTTCATCATGCTGTAAAGTTTTAATTACAAAAAATTTTCATTCCTTTTAATTTGAAATTACTTTTTGGACACTTCTCCTTCAATTTCAAATTAATAAATGGTGCTGAGAACTGGCTAAGGGAGCAAACATCACACACTATTCAGAAGCACTATATTAGGCATTATGGCGAATTAATAAGAAGTTAGGACTGCAGAAAATTTAAACTTATTCCATGATATACAACTTTTCTGGCTTATTGATTTACAAATTTGTAAATTTGACTCGATTTGATTATGTTTGTAATTTCTAAATTATTTATTCTTAAAAATAATAAAATTAGCAATAAAAACTACTGGACTTATAGTCTCCTGTGTCTTGCAAGAGAATCATTTGTCAAATAAATTGTTGTTCCTTTAAAGGGTTTTTACTTTTATTTTTATTATTTTATTTTATTTTTAATTAAGTTTATTAGTGGTAACATTCATTAATAAAATCATACAGTTTTCAAGTGTACTATATAATAATATGTCACACGTAAATTGCATTGTATGTTCATCACTCAAAGCTAAATCTCCTTCTGTCACCATATATTTGATTCCCTTTATCATTGTCTACCCTCCAATTCCAAAACTACTGGGTCGACTATTTTTAATCTGTTCAATGAACATATATTTATGTTGTCCTTAATGCTGGGAACACAGTGTGAGTGAAAACAAATGAGTTGCCATTTTTAGTCTATATAACTCCTTGAAGACTTGGATTATATCTTATATTAGTATGGAGGCCTCCACTTTTGGCTAGGTCCTACAATGAGGGTTCTATTGCTGTTTCAAGAATACGTATTTTGTCTGACAGTTCTCCACCCAGCTCTTCGATTGTGATCTCTTACGACAGTGGTTCTCACACTTACTCTACTGGCAGAGCGTCTGAAAAACAGTGTTCTCTGAAGAAGTACAGTTGATCTGGCATATGAATTAGGAAAAAATTTATGCAGAAATATAACTATTGCATGGCTGAATTGAATAATCATAATCAAGCATTTATTTGTTTCGTATATTCAAAAGCTGTTAAATAAAGAAAAATTGAGAGTTCTGAAAATAAATTTGAGCCAGTGGAAGAGGAGTTAAGTATTTAAATACTGTTATTTGAGAATGCTGATGAATTGAAGAATTAATGAGCACATTAAGGTTAATAGAGAACATTCAAGAGTTGCCCTTCATTGAGGAAGAGGACACTAATCATCATGACAATTATACTCAGTAAATATGTTCAAAGATACATCCAGAATGTGTTCTCTAAGTGTTCTGCCCACTCTCACTTGCCTGACCTATTAACTTGGCCAACAGAATGGTCAAAGAGGTTTGAGAAAAGAGGCAATGGCAAGAGTACACGAATTACCCACAAGCTGGCATGGGATCTCCACCAACCACTTGCAGAGTTTCTGGCACTTGTCCTGGATTTTGGCATTGGCCACAGTGGATATTCAGGGCATTCTTCATGCCACTATAATACACATGTGTGTATCTAGGTTGCTGAATAATCCTAACTGCATGGGATTATTCTCTTGAAGACAGAAATTGTGTCTTATCTAGCTCAGAGTTCTCTGTGCTGAAAACAGAGCCCTTCACATGAAAAATGTTCTTCAACCATGATTGACTTATGCACTTGCTAAAGCAGTCATTCACTAACATTCTATTTTTGAGCATTCTTTCTCATGGCCAGTTTGGCTGCTATAGGTCACATCATTCCCTAATGGGCTTCATCTTGGATAGCAAACAGAATACAGAATAATATTACAGGGAGTATCTTGCCTTGCCCTTGAACCCTTGAAGTAAGCGGCTAGTGTCCCTCAAGACTCAAAAAAAAGAAAAAAAAAAAGAAAAAGAATTAGGTCCACTTGGCCATTATAGGAAACTTGTTATTCTTAACTTAATGAGGCTCTATGTTGGCATATTTTGTTTAGAACATGAAACGTGTGTGCTGATATTTTGGTATATTATATACTTCTTCTCCTATCCTTTCTTACTTTTATGCCCCTCCTGTTTTCTACTGATTTGGTATTTCCTACTCAAGTACCAGACATAATCTCAACATCATTGTGTGAAAAAATAACAATGAGGAAGGAAGGAAGGAAGGAAGGAAGGAAGGAAGGAAGGAAGGAAGGAAGGAAGGAAGGAAGGAGGGAAGGAAGGAAAGAAAAAGGAAGGAAAGAAAAAAGAAATGAATTTTAGTTTATGTAAATAATTATCATTGCCTTTAACATAAAGTCTCTATAATACATTTTGTACATTTCTACACAGGAGCATGTTGGCCATCGCATAACATTTAACACACACACACACACACACACACACACACACACACACACACACACACACACAAGAAATCAATCAGAGGATACTTATAATATTCTCTTAAGAAATAAATAGTTTTAAAGCCTCTTGTTGAGTGGAATTCTGTTCCCCAAATACTTACATATTAAAGTCTTAACACCCTGTACTTCAGAATGTGACTGTATTTGGAAATAAGGCCACTGCTGATATTATTAATTATGATGAGATCACAGTGGAATAGGGTGGGCCGCTAATCCAATATGACTAGTATTCATATAAAAAAGGGAAAATTTGTACACATATATGGACAAAGGAAGAACACCATGCAAAGATATAGGCAGAGGTTGGGGTGATGCCAAGAAATGCCAAAGATTACCAGCAAACCATCAGAAGCTAGGCAAGAGACACAGAACAAATTCTCCCATAGCCCTCAGAAGAAACCAACCCTGACAATACCTTGATCTTGGACTTGTAGTCTCTAGAACTGTGAGACAATACATTTTGGTTGTATAAGTCACCCAATGTGTGATATTTCATGATAGCAGTCCTAGAAAACTAATACATCTTCTTTGAAGTCATTGATTGGCTATAATAATGTCTGTCGTATCAAGACAGGCAACCACCGCATTCTCACCCGCATTGAAACCATTCTATAGGACACCCTTGGGTTCTGCTTTGGCTAAAGCTTCAAAAATCACTCACCATTGAAACCCATGCAGTATCTTATTTTGGTCTCTTGTGATCACACAAAGCAGAAGCAGGAGGAGCCCTAGAGCTATAGGTGTTCCTCATAGAGCTTTCCTATTGTTTACTCTATGCACTGGCAAGGAAAAAAAAAAAAAAGAGCTACTGACTGATACACGAATGTAAGAGATATTTATGAGTTCAAGGACATGGATGAAGCCTTCTCATTATTTCTATTTCCCAAAGCCTCCAGCTCAATTCTGAGCACAGAACTGTTAATTAATATTTAATCTTTGATATAAGACACTATTGGTTTGTTTATGTTTTAAAATCTTTTAAATAAAAATATAAGTAAAACTTTTTTTTTTTTACTACTTGTAAATATCAATAACAAGAGGTAGAAAAACAAGCCAGTAAATGTCTATTTTCTTCTTTCTGAGAAATCTTTAGAGTGGTCTTAAAAACAAGCTAGTCTCTGTCGCCATCTATTGAAAAATAGAGAGTTATAACAGCACAGAGCTTAAATTTAAACAATCCTTTTAAGGAATGCATACTTAAAACTATGCTTAGAAAAACACAGGCGTATGGAATTCCCACGTAGAGCTACTTTCTATTTCTACTTTCTGCGCTTGTTATCTTGAGCCAGTTTGCAGAAGCATGACCTCTATGATGAACTATTTATTCATTCGATTCAGTCACTGCTATTCCAGGCAATGTAATGGAATCAACATGGTTTAAGACACCTTATCTAGAGAGTAGGCAATTATGTGATATAAAGGAGTCAGACTTAAATGTCTGCTTAGATTTATTTATTCTGTTATTGCTACACTACCAGTTTTCAAAATCCCATCCATTTGTGGTTACTTTGCCCATTAACAGACCTGCTTCTGTCCATTTGGATCTGTTATTGCGTCCTTTTATCTCCCTGGACTTCCTGACCCCTTGGCTTTGCCTACATGTTCCTGATTCAGATTAGAAACCACCTTTTGTTTTGATGATTGTTTTGGCCACACTTCTTGAACTTATTTCCTCAGAAATTTTTCTTAAACATGATTTTTTTTTTAAATCTAGCTTCCGTACCAAACTTAGAGAACCCTAACAAACCAAAAAGTACGCTGAGAAGCAGAAATGACACCACATCTAAAACCCTCAGGCTTTGAGGACTCTGCCCACTGGCAATGAGACGTGCCTTCTTTACTCTCTGTTTAGGAAATGCTGTGCACTCAGCTGCCAACAGTGACCTCTACACCTCCCTAAAGCATCTGTATGGCTGGTGTCCCAGCTCAAGAAAGGTGCCACAAAGTTTATCTGGTAGGCATGCCCCTTTCCAGTAAAAGAAAAACAAAAAACAAAAAACAAAACAACAAAAACACTACTACTTGAAAAGCAGATCAGTAAGGCTTTTGGTGGGCAGATTACTTCACAGGACCCATGAATTTTCCCTACGCTCAGGTACTAGCGTTAATTATAGGCCCTGAGTATGTTCCCAAAGAAGTAAAATAGCCAGGGGCCAAGTGACCATATCCTGTATTATTGTCTGAATTGTCTCTCAAAATTTATATGTTGAAGTCCTAACCTCTAGTACCTCTGAGTGTGACCATATTTGGAGATAAGGGTTTTAAAGAGATAATCAAGTTAAAATGAGTTCATTAGGGTGGGCCCTAAGCCAATCTGACTGGTGTCCTTACAAGAAGAGGAAATGTAAACAGAGAGACATCTTACAGATGCATTCAGAGAGGACCTTATAGCGCACACAAAGAAGGCTGCCACCTGCAAACCAAGGAAAGAGGCCTCAGGACAGGGCTCCTCAGGGGAGAAACCAACCCTGCCAACACCTTGATCTTAGACTTACAGCCTCCAGCACTGGAAGAAAATAACTTTCTGTTGTTTAAACCACCCAGTCTGAGGTATTTTATTATGGCAGCCTATGGAATTAATACATTCTCCTGTGCAATAACTGCGTCTTGGTTCAAAGCTCTTCCCCTTTAGAAAATTTGGCTCCATGGCATCTTCAGCTTGAGGAACAGCCCTACTTCTTAGAAGATGAGGTTTTTTTTCTTTGATCTTGACTCTTCTTTGGGAGAGGTGTAATGATTTTCAGCGAGACTTGTGTTCAGTCAGTGATGGATGACTGTCTTCTTTAGGGGAGATCAGTAAAGTATCAGAGAAATTCCCTCAGCCCCACATATTCATCAGGTCACTTCCCTCATAATATACCTATGAACATAGATCCTTCTAAGATCACTGAAAGAGGCCATCAAGACGCCCAGTGCCCTTTATCAGCACATCTTTCATGTTGCTCCCAGAAACTTCTAGAACATGTCAAAAGAAGACATTAATTAAGCACCCACAAGGCCACATTATAACCTCTGCTGAGATATCATTTACAAATTTTCTCCAAATATGTTCAATATGATGTACTATCTAACTCCCTGAATCAAGTTATATGTTATAGTGAACACAAGACGACTTTATAACCCAATACATATCTCAGTCTAACTTAACATCTTAGGATTCGAAGTCTTCCCATCCATTTTCATTGTTGGAGCTTTAATTTCACTCTTATTTCTAATAATCTCACCAAAGTGACTATTTTAAAAATTCAAGCCATATTTATATTCCTTTTCTTCTGGTTAAAAAAAAAAAAATCTTTTAGTACTTAAAACATGAGCTACAAAGCTCCCAAATTGGCATGGACTACCTTGTGTGACAATTCCAGGTTTATCACCTGCTACTCCCTCTTTAACATTTAATGATCAGATCACACTGATCTACTTATTTTCCTGAATGCAAAATGACATTTTACAACCCCAAGTTTAAGTATATGTTATAGTTTATCACCTGCTACTCCCTCTTTAACATTTAATGATCAGATCACACTGATCTACTTATTTTCCTGAATGCACAATGACATTTTACAACCCCAAGTTTAAGTATATGTTATTCTCCTTGTCTGTAACGGGTTTCTTTCACATACTCACTTGGCTGCCCTTAATGACCTTCTAAATTCAACTCTCCTATCGACTCTTCCAGGAAGTCTTTTGTAACTCATTCCAAGACCATAGCAAAGGTTGCTCACTCACTCCCATGCCTCACAAATAATGCTATCCTTATACCAAATTTCCCTAATGAAACTGAGAAGGTGCTAAGGGAAGGATTTATACCTTTATCATCTTCTAATCACCAGCACCTAATATAGTAATTGAAAGTTGATGGGTGTTAATTAACTGATTTATTCAAGATCAGTATAGAACAGAAGAAAGATGGCGTTTGTTTCTTTGCTTGCTTGTTTGGGGTGGGAGCCCTTGGGAGTACTGAAAATGTTGATTTTGCAATACCTGGGTTATCTAAGTAAGAGGAACTCCTCAATCCAATAGCTCCTGTGCCCAAGTGCTGGCAAGGATTCAGAGAAGTGAGAACTTCTGTGCACTGCTGGTGAGAATGTAATAGTGCAGCCACTATGGAGAGTCCTAAAACTTAGAAAAATAGAATGGTTTTCTATCATATGAGCTATCCCACTTCTGGGTGTCTATCTAAAAGAACTCAAAGCAAGATCTCAAAGAGATATCTGTACACTCATGTTTAACATAGCATTATTCACATTAGCCTAGAGGAGGAAGCGACCCAAATGCTCATCAACAACTGAAAGGATAAAAGAAATGTGGTATGTATACATACTGGAATATTATGCAGCAGTAAAAGAGAAGAAAATCCTGTCACATGCTACAACATGAATGAACCTTAAGGACATTATGCTAAGTAAAATAAGCCAGTCACGAAAGATCAAGTGCTGTATGATTTCTACTCATGAAGTAGTCAAAATCATAAAAACAGATAATAGAAAATTGCTTGGTAAGGAGTGGGGGGGTAGAATTAGTGTATAGTGGGTATAGAGTTTCCAGTTTTGCAAAATGAAAAGGTTCTATAGATCTGTTGCACAAGAATAGGAATATAAATAATGCAACTGAACTGTACACTTAAAAATGATTAGACAGTAAATCTAACCAATTTTGCCCCGATTGAAAATCAAAAGACTATTTCAGTCCCCTCCATTTAGAGACAAGAAAAATAGAGGCTGAATGTGAGAATACGTCTACGATAAAACAGCAGGATAGTCGATTAAAAGACTGAATGTTCTCCTGCTAAGATCAAGAGCAAGGAAAGAATGTCCACTATTACCACTTCTGTATGACATTGGATTGAGTGTCTTCGCATTTCAATAAGGCAAGAGAAATAAAGGCATTACAACTTGACAGAAAAAGGAAACTGTCTTTCTTCACAAACATATTGTATATGTAAATAACTACAAAGCATCCCAAGGAATCTACACAGTAACTAATAAAATTAATGAGAATTTACCAAGCTATTAGGATGTGTCAAATAACACAAACCAATTGCATTTCTACTTACCAACAATAAACAATTGGAAAATGTATTTTAAACATGATTTGTAATAAATTAAAAACATAAAATAACAGAAAATTAAGAGATGTGTAAGACTTTTATACTGAAATCTACAAAGCATGGTAGAGAGATAGTAAAAGGAAGACCTACTACACAGTATCTTGTCACATATTGGAAGACTCAGTATTAAGATACCAGTTCTTCTCAAATTGATTTACAGATTAATGCCATCCCATTAAAAATGCAGGCAGAGATTTTTGGGAAAATGACAAGATGATTCTAAAACTGATATAGAAATAGAAAGGATCTAGAATAGCCAAAACAATCTTGAAAAAGAAATATAAAATTGGAAGATTTACAATACCTCATTATTTGAATTTATTAGAAACCTAGAATAATCAAATTACTGTGATATTGACATAAAGGCAAATAAATCGGGAACAGAATAAAGGTGTACGGAAAAAACCCACACATACATGATCAATTGGTTTTTCAACAAGATGCCAAGTCGATTCAATAAGAAATTATTGTTTTTCAATAAATAATGCCAGAACAAGTGTATATCCATATCTCATACCATACACAACAATCGATTTGAAGCAGATCATAGGTGCAGGGGCTGGCCTAGATCCTGGTGCCAGCCCGACACTGGGGCAGGCGTGGAAGATGGGTCCACAGGGGCAGGTGTCAAGCCTGGGTCAATTGGGGCTGGCCTTGAGCCTGGGGCCTCTGGACCTGGCCTGGCACTGTGGCAGCTAGGAGCCTTGTTTGGGTCAGGGTGGGGGCCTAAGCCTGGAGACTGGGGCCACAGGTGCCAGTCTGGTACCAGGGTTCACCGGGATGGGCCTAGTACTGGGGTCTGTGGTGAAGTCAGGTGCTCACTTAACTCTTCTTCCCTTATGAGGTGGGTGTCTCTCTATGCACGCATTGCTAGGGCTTGGAGGAAGGATGACATGACTAATGTAAAACTGCTGATACTACCTTCTTCAGTGTGTCTTTTTTTATTTCTGTGCTGGGTTTCAATGGAAATCCAGAAGTATTTTCCAATCTTGAATTACTCACCTGGAATTGTTAGCTCTTTGTGAAGTTATTTTCATTATGAATAGTTGTTCAAACCGATGTTTCTGTAATGAGACACACTCTGGAAATGCCTATCCTACCATCTTCCTGATATCTTTGTAGAAGCATCCTTTTATTGCTAACTTGCACTCACTTGTTCATGATATAATACACTTTTTATGATTTGATTTGCTAATTTGTTAAAGGATTATTGAGTCTATATTCTTGAGTGATATTGGTCTATAATTTTCTTTTGTCATAATATTCTTGTCAAGTTTTGCTGGGACTGGAGTACGTTGGCCTCATGAAAAAGGTGCTTAGGTGTTCTCTCCTGATACTGAAATTCATCCTCTATTTTTTGAGTGTGTATAAATGTTTCCATAAGATTAATATTGTTTACTCTTTAAATTGTTGAAATGCTAGCAAAGCTGTTCAGGTGACAGTTATCCCCTCTTTCTTTCCTAAAATGTTGAATTTGTGCTTTCACTTTCTTTCATTAATAGGTGAGTTAAAGGTTTAACAATTTTTTAATCAAATGTAACAAATGTCTTGAATAAGCACCACTCTAGGGTGAAATAGAAAGAACGTTTTCATTGATTTCTGTCATCTGCTTCTGTCGTCTGTTGTTATTTAGCAGTGTTTGTGCCTAATATACAATGATACTGGGATGTGAGAGTTTTGATGCCCTGTGTCTAACATGTTAAGATCTACCTAGGATCAGAAGCAAATTCAGAAGCGACCTTCCCTACTGCTGACAACACCCTAAGTTGAGTTTTCTAAAAGACCTTAAAATATTTCAGACAATAAATCTGATTTTTTCATTTAGTCAGGTCCAGTGAGAGAGTGGTGGGGAAGGTAAAGGACAACTCGAGAAGGCCTGAAATTTTGATATTTTGAACAAAAATGTTCAAAAATGTAAAGTAAATTTGTTTTTTATGCATATTTGTCTACCTGACATTATGTATCTCTTTTTAGCCAGTTAAATTGTATGTTTTTATAGGGCAGACATTTGATCATAGTGAACTGAACCACGTATACTGCAATTTAACATCTACTCAAAAGCGAAGTTAGTTGTTGATCTCTCACAGTTACAGCCTATTCTTACTATTTTGTTAGTTCCTTTTATAAGACCAGTGTATAGACCAGCTATGCATGTATATGGTGGAGAACCTTCTAAAACAAGTCTCTCTTCTTTTGTTTTATTCTGTGACTTCAGAATTATTCTTCATAATTTATTTAAGTGAACCCAAGGAAACTGTAATAATGCTTAAATATATTTGTGTATGTTTATATCGCACTTTATACTTCACAAAAAAAAATATGCTTCTCATTATTCCTATTTTTTTCAAGTGTTAAAGACAGAATGTAGACAAAGTTACCCAACCTACAAGTAAAATGTAGAGAGCTTGAAGCTCAGATCTTTCCCAATGAACTCTAGAACTCTTTGGGCTACAACACCAAAAGTCATTATACTGCTCTCCCGCCAACTACTGTCCAGAACTTTTGGCGTAGGTGGAATAATGAAGAATCAACTATTGCAGTCTTTCAAAATTTTCATATGTATATAAATTACCTGGAGATCTTATTAAAATGCAGGTTCTCTTTTAGTAGGATCAAGCAGGGCCTGTGGTTCTACATTTCTAAAAAGCTCCCAGTATATGCTGAAGCAGCTGGTAGGGGACCAGATTTTGATTAGCAAGGCTTTAGTTTACCTACAGTGAGTTGACAGATTATCCAGATGTTTCTGAGCCAAACAGATTTTCTTTTGTTTTATTATATAACTAGCTTAACAACTTAAAAAATGACCAAGAACATACTTCATTTGTATTTTCAAGTAAAGTCCAGGGCCATATCTCACTGTTCAGTGTACAATTCAAAAAATAATACTATTACAAGACGAATTTTATAAAAGTAAATAAACTTTCGCTGGACTACTATAATATGTGTAAGATATTACAGATAACCTAATTTAAGCCCATTCCTGTTCCAAGCTGAGTAAGAATAGGAAAAGTATAACACAACATATCAATCATCAAAAAGTTCACAATTCAGTGTGCGAAACAGTAAAACTACACATGGAACGATTTGCTATAGAATATAATTACATTGTGTGACCAGAATGAATATTATAAGTCTTCCCAGAAGGAGGAAGTTAATGAGAAATAAAGAAGTCAAGGGAGAGTTCTGAAAGAATTTCAAACATAGGCTGGATCTGCAGTCATGGAAGGTATGAAGCAGGTTTGAAAGAGAAGATGAGAAAGGGGTATTCCAGAATGGATAACAGGTTGAGCAAAGTTTGGGAATAAACATATTGGCAGTACCTTCTTTTCAGATGAGGGGGTTTCTGTGGAGAAGTGATGCAAAGCATATTTGAAAAGGTAAATGAAGCAGGCATATATAAAGGTCCAAATTTCAGGCAGATGAATTGACATTTCTTTTTGTGCGGAAGGGGCCAGTTATTAGAAGCACCAAGTACAAGGTGTATGTTTAGACCCAGTGATTTTAGCTACCCTTCAAAACTGACATTATACACTTTGATTTTATCATGTTTTTGAGCAGATGTGTGACACGAGGAATTAAAATGTTTATATTGAGTTATCATTAATTACTGACTGATATACCAAAAAAATCATATTTTCAAAATTGCCACCAGTTTCTGGGCTAACAAAAACTACATATTTAGGATTCATGAAGGCTAACAGTTTTGAGAATGTCAGCATAAGCTCACTACCCCACTCTAACACTCAGTTTATTGTGCGATGATAGGTGGAAAGATTTCTCTAGAGTGTATAATGTCTTGGAGTCAGCAGCCAACCTCAACAGAGGGATTCTCACTTCAGAAGCAATTCAGTTAAAGAATACAAAGTAGAAAATTTCAACTTGGACGAGAGACGCAAATGAGAGAATACTGTCTCTCCAAACCACAGATGAGAAAACTGAGCCTCGAAGCAATTTTTAATGTATGTATTTATTCAGCTAAAGGCCAGAAGTACCTAAAAAAACCTTTTATTTCAATAAAAAAAAATTTCATTTCTTCAAACAACTTCTATTGCAGGATCTGATGTGCTAGATACTGTGCTTGAAATTATTCACTTGGTTGAGGTCACATGGCTAATAATAGATAGAGACAAAATCCAAAGCCCATTCTCTTTCCAGTACTTCTATACCCGATAGGTAGCATTAAAATTTGTATAGAAAACAGTGTCAGCAACAGAAAACAGTCACTGAGACCACAGACATATTGAAGTCATAAAGGCAAAATTTGACTGTACTCAGCTACTGACCCAGAAATAGCTCTGTTCCCTGTGGATTTGGCTACAGCCCTATTTGTCTTGATCCCATTACCAACACCATCTGCCAAGAGACCCATCAGGAGTCATGCCTCACCATGCCTTAGGTAGCAGGCTCACAGACCAATCTCAGCTGTGGATCCTGAAGCACTGTGACCCAGCTCCAGTCATTCCTGGCCAACAGTTCTGTCTGTCCAGGGATCAGGCAGGAGACACATTCCCTCTGTGCCCCAAGGCAGACCCTCCAAACTCTTCTTACCGAAGATTCTGAATTGGCCCTATAACCAGTTTTAGTCCCTTGTACCTTCAGGCTGGGAAACATCCTACCAAACCAGGGGACCGCCTAGAGACAAGCTAGTCTGAGCCCCTGGAGGTAGACCTGCCGACCTCAGCTTGACTACGGATCTTGAAGCAGCACTGTAACCCAGATCTAACCCTTTACAGCAACAATCAGAGAGAAGTACTATTTGCCCAGAAACCTGCCGAGAGACACACAGGTTTGTGTCTCTGGAGGTACACATTTGACTTTGACTTTAGTCCAACTGTAGATCTTGAGTGGGCACCATAAACCAGCTCCAACTTCTTACGGCCATGGTCTGAAGTGGTCCTGCCCACCCAGGAACCTGTTAGGAGCCCCCACTGCCAGTGACCTGAGAGAGCTACATGCAACTTTGCTCCTGTTAATAGGCCCACCATCTCTGGACTCTGAAGTAGACCCTTGTCCACAGCACCAGAAATGTTGACCAATGTCCTGGAGGCAGTCTCATCTACCCAAGAACATCAAAGTTTATGGAATGTAAATCCTGGGGCTGAATTTAAATATAAACAGAGACTATTGTATACTGTAATGGTGGTATGTAAAATCACTTTTATTACTAGTATATAAAAGATAAAAGTAGTATGAATAACTAATATCACAGAAATATGTTAATAGAAATGCAATATAGAAAGAAGCAAAACCTGACATCAGTTACATGAAGGCAGAGGAGTAAAGTGTAAAATTACTGTATTTGATTGTGTTATGTTCATCTGAACAGACTAATAACAAGAAAAGTAAATCAACAATCAAAAACCTCACAACAAAGAAGAGTCCAGGACCAGAAGGCTACAATGATGAATTCCACCAAATATTTATGAAGGAATTAATGCCAGTCCCGCAACAAGAATACTCAATGGAAAAAGGAAAATTTCTTCAATAAATGTTGCTGGAAAAACTGAATAGTCACATGCAAAATAATGAGATTGAACCGTTACATCATTCACAAGATTTAATTTTAAATGTATTAAAGACTTATGTGTTATATGTAAGACCTAAACCATAAATCTCATAAAAGAAAATGTAGGTCAAAGTTTCGTGACGTTGGTCTTTGCAACAAGTTTTTGTATATGACACCAAAAAAACAAAAAACAAAAACAACCAATAAATAAGTAGCACTACATCAAACTAAAACGCTTCTGCACAGCAAAAGAAACCATCAGCAAACTATGGAAAGTGATAAAATATTTGCAAACCATATGTCTAATAAAGGATTAATATCCAAAATATATAAGAAACTTACACAACTCAATAGCAAATAAATAATCAATCGTAAATAAAAGATAAATAAATAGATAGATAGATAGATAGATAGATAGATAGATAGATAGATAGATAGATAGATAGATCGATCGATCTAGCAAAGGAACTAAATGTGGACTAATGAAAATTGGAATGGACTACTGAAATCCCTGCTTATGAAACTGGAGGGTTATAACAGACTAAAAGGATGATTTTCAGGAATGAATAACTATGTGTTAAAATGATATATGTGTATTTAAGAAAGATCACTATTGGATATATTATTGAGATATTTGAGAGAAGATATAGAAAAAATGGTACAGATGATACAAGTACTCATAGAAACTTTTATATTTCTAAAAATTATTCTTTTTCTTTGCCTGATCCTGTATTGGTGGAACATGGATTGAATTTTTGAGTTCCAGGAAAAGAATCAGTTGCTGAATATGACATCATGACAACACATCTAAATATTACTGCCTTAAAAGAAGGATAATATAGTGTTTTTTTTGTTTTTTTTTTGTTTGTTTGTTTGTTTTACTTTTTAGAAAATGAGATTAGATAGTTTCTGTCTCTTTCTTACCTGGTTGAAGAGGTAAGCCCATATGCTTGTTCTTATCCAACTCTACTCTATAAAACAGACTAGATAAAGGGAGAGTCATTGACCTTATTTAAATTGCTCCTAGCTTTATGGGTCAGTCCTCTAGCTGAACCTAACAGTCTTGCCCCAAGAAGGATAATCTGGGTGAAAATTAATAAAAAGTGGAAAGAAGGGGAAGTGACTGCTGATATAAAGGGAGTCGATGGGAATCTCTTTGACATACTCTAAAGTGTGTTTGGAGGTTACTATTATATCTGTATGATAGTATCATGGGGAAATCAACATTTTGGGTCCAAAATATGTGCTCAAACTTAATAAGCATTTCTGACAACATGTTGGGTATATAAACCAACATCGACTGAGACATTCTAAGAGACGGTTTTTCGGAATTCACCTGGGAGGTACAACTGATGTTTCAGAACTCTCTTTGTTGGTCTGATATTCCTCTCTTCTGCAGGACCATATCCAATACCTTTACAGGAAGGCTTTAACCATACATGATTACAGAATCTGAAGCCTCATGTTATTTCAAATACTTCCAACCCTGGGTAAATGTTGCAATGTTTAATTTTAAAATCTGGCCTCTCTTGAAATTTAGATTATACACAGCCTGCATTATCTTATGACAGCAATCTACTGGAGTGAGAAATAATGTCTTTTACGTCGCTCAGGTGCCCTTTTTGTGGCTCATAGTCCTCACGACACTGTCTTATTGTGCGTAACTGGAGAAGGAATTATTCATATTACAGTTAATATGCCCCCACTGTGAATTCTCATGGACTACAATGTGAATGGTGGAATTTGGATTTTTGCAACTTAGTGTATGTCTACACATTACATCTATATATTTATATATTTATAGATAAATATAACATACAGATAAATATAATATATAAATATAAAGTATGTAAAGATAGATAGATGATGATAGATAGATAGATAGATAGATAGATAGATAGATAGATAGATAGATAAAAATGATATATTTGTATCCAGGATTTGCTTCAAAATAATCTGGGGGCAGGAGATACATTATGGTCAAAAAGGTTGACTATGTGTTGATGATTATTTAAACCATGTGATTGGTACATGGTATTTTATTAAATTACTCTCACTCTTTTATTAAATATTTGAAAATGAAAAATTCCAAAAGTATGTTTTAAAGAAAAACTACATATAAATGTGTGTGTATATATATATGGATAGCGATATAAACATATAAGTACGTATGTAAACAGAGCTGTGAACATATTTGGGGAAAATCTTATAATGGTATTTTTAGTGGGTAATATGACCTTTCTGAGAGTAATTTAGCTAAAAATTGAGAGTTCATATCACCTTCCTATTAACTTCACTTCTTAAAATTTATCCTGTGAAACCATATGTGTCATATATAAAAAAAACATTAACCTCTAGTGTTCATATTACATTGATTAATCAAAATTAAAATATGATGACTATAAGACTCCTGATTACTAGAGGGAATATTTAAGATGATATCTTGGGATACTGCCAAGTGACAATTTTTTTACACTTTTTAATTTTTTTAATTAAAAAATATTTATATATTAATCAGAAAATAATTCACCTAACAATCTTTTGAAGACTTCCTGATTTTCCAGGGAGGGCAATTTATTGTCAAATCTGTTAATTTGCTGATCATTGATTAACATGAGCATGCTTGTTTATATCAAAGTCCTATTGCACCACTTTTACCTATATATGGAATATTTTAGCAAGTAAAGAGTTCGACCTGATATAAGCCTACATATAGATGCTGACATTCTTGGTATGGTGGTGAAAAAATAAAAACTAAGATGCTAAGAAGTGTATTAAAGCAATATAAATAATCTTTTTTATGCCTAAAACCTTGTCATCATATATCAAAATTTAAAGAAAATTAAACAAGGATCAGACACAAATGCAGGGCCTCCAATGAAGGGAGGAGAAGCACTAGAAGTTGAATAATCATCGCTTACCAGGTCTGGTACATGCCTTTCTGAATAGAACCAAAAGCAATACCAGTATGATCCACCCAGAGGTGAGAGAACAGCAGCTGGAGGTTTTCTACAGTGACAACACTCCAATTCTGGTGGGACAGTGACAGAACAGCAGCATTTAATGACCCAGGTAGAAACTTGGGTCAACCCAAAGGAAGTGGATTGGCAAAGAATGAAGCCTCTAAGGAGGAGACATGGGGTCACATTGTGGGTCTAAAATACATGGGATAAAGGAAAACTGAGTAAGAAAATAAAGTCAGTTATCGTAACAGGCTAAGAGATTATGAAAAATCTCAATAGTATGGCCCAAAGATAGCCTGTACTCAGCACTGGCTTTCTAGATAAGAAACTATATTTTTAAAAAAAGAAGAAAAAACTATCATAGATTTTTTGAGGAGTTTCAACTCATTGGAAAATTAAATAACTGATTTTATTTCCTCAATCACTGTTTTTATCATTCTTTCTGAGCCTGTGAGAACATCTCAGACAGATTTGAAACGTTTCTGTTTGATTTTGGCGAAGAATACCTATCTTCCTCCCTCTTCTAGACTAGCTCCTCTGCCTTCTGCAGCCTTGAGAGTTCAGCAAGCCTCCACTCATCAAGACCCAAAATCTTAAGTCTCATTCACAGCTCCCCCTCGCTTGGTTTAGATTGAAAAAAAAACCAAAAAACAAAAAAAACAACCAACTTTCTCATTATTCCACAGGGACTGTAGTAAAATACCTCTCACCATTCACTTTGTACTCCCCATAAGGTAGGACACTCCCATGATTATTTTGTCTCCTGGCTTGAACTTCCCTTTATATAGATATGAGAGGAAAGGCAAGGAAGATGTGATTTATATTAACAGAGTGATTTTTAGGGGGAGCTATCTGGCTCTAATAATTATTAGCTTAGTGTAAAAGAGGTGCTCAGTAGTAACTTTTATTCCTCACCTTGGAGTCTTAGTTTCAATTCTAAAATTCTAGGACACTGTGAAGATAATGCTGTGCTAAATGCTTTCTCCAACTTATTGAAACTTTAAATGAGAGTGGGACCTGATTTTACTTATTTTCTGATTACAAGATACAGTAGCAATGGCTTACAAAGAAAGTCTATCCAATGCCATTTAGGTAGTTTATGGAATTATAGATTTTGTACTCCTGTTTCTCTTTTCCAAAGCTATGCGTGATTGTTTCCTATTACATTTTCACATAATATACCAGAAACACTCATTTTAGATATCACCAAGAATGAGATTCTAATAAAATTAATTGTGCTTGTGAGATCTGGATCAGGACATATTGGAAGCTGAGTTTATAGAAAACTATATTTCTTAGTAATTCTGAGCAGGATTAGGGAAGGGAAAGAATAAAAATATCTCTCCTTAACCATGGTTTCTCCCAAAGAAGGTTCTTACTGATCAATCCATAAATCCATCTTTGTGCCTGTTACACAAATACATATATTTTCTAAATAAGAAATATTTATTGAATTTGAAT
>NW_006431915.1:956122-964586 GCF_000325575.1 Pteropus alecto
TATTTTACACAGGCTTTTACATCTTTATTTCTCAAGCTATAGATTATAGGATTTAGCATAGGGGTCACTACCCCATAAAATAGGGAAATAAGCTTGTCTGATGTTTGCAACTTGTCTTCCCCAGGGAGTTCTTGAGACTTGGGTTTGGCATACATAAAGAAGATGGTACCATAAAATATGATCACCACAGTCAGATGTGCTGAGCAGGTGGAAAAGGCCTTGCGTCTCCCTGTGGCTGAGTTCATTCTCAAGATGGTGTAGAGGATGAACATATAGGAGAAAAAAATGACAACCAGTGGAAGAACTAGGAATGCCATATTTGATATCACCATGGTGATAATATTGAGGGATATATCAGCACAAGCTAGCTTGAGGACAGCTAATATTTCACATGTGAAGTGATTGATAATATTATTCCCACAGAAAGGCAATTGCATAGCAAGAGATGTTTGCACCATTGAATTGATTCCACCAGAGAGCCATGACCCAGAAGACATCAGTACATACACCATCTTGCTCATGATGATAGAGTATCTCAAAGGGTTGCAGATGGCCACATAGCGATCAAAAGCCATCATGCCGAGGAGTAAACACTCTGTTGACCCCATTGCAAACCCAAAGAACATTTGTACTGCACATCCAGAGAAGGAAATGTTTCTTTTCTTTGAGATCAAGCTCACCAAAGTTGAAGGAACAGAGGAAGATGTATAGCAGATATCCAGGAAAGAGAGGTTGCTCAGGAAGAAGTACATAGGGGTGTGAAGACGGGAATCGAAGATGCTTGCTATGATCAGAACACCATTGCCAATCAGAATCACAAGATACATAACTAGAATTAGAGCAAAGTAAATGATCTCAAGCTTTGGGTATCCAGAAAGGCCCAGAAGAAGAAATTCTGACATAAATGTCTGGTTAATTTTCTTCATGTTATCTGCTTTCAGGATGTCAGAGGAAGATCTAATATAAAATACATTCTCTTGCTAAAAAGAAGTGTTAAAAATTACCTGAACGATTCATGTTTTTACAATGCATTATAAGGTGTCTGCTTGAAGCTCTGACATCCAGTTATCTTCAACAAGATGTGTAACTAGAATACAATGAAATTGGGAAAGATGGAAGTACCTATGCCTTTAGGTAATATATGAAGATCTACATATGATCAGACATACAGAAATAATCTTTTCTGATGTTGAGGACACATTCTTGGGTTTCGGTTTCCTAAACTCCTAATTACCAACTGTAAACCCGACTTCGTCATCTGCCCCAGAGAGCAAGCAGCAGAGATGGCAAAAGACTACTCAACAAGGACTGAAAATTTGATGTGGCAATTAACAATGATGGTCAAAATTTCACAGCGACTTTGATTTTCTGGTGCATATTTCTTTGTATGCCTGCATACCTTTTATCAGTCAGTTTGTGTATTTTATAGACACATAATAATAAAAAACTGAACAGCATAAACTGAAATTTAACATCTATTTAAACATAGTTAGTTGTTAACCTCATATGCCAGCCCCTCTTAGAATCTTTTGTGACTTTCTATGACAAGACCATTGCAAATATCGGCACCACATGAATCTTACAGATAATCTTCGAAGAACATTACATAGTCTCTTCCCTTATTGTGTTCTGTAGTTTCAGTGTATACCTTGATAATTTATTCATTTAAGTCAACCTAAGAAAATAAGTTTTAAATATTTTATGTAAACATGTGTATATGTGTGTACCACTTTATGCTTTACAAAGCATAATCTTTCTTTATGTTATCTTCATTTTTTCAAATATAGAAGATGGAACTTGTCCAAAGTTAACCAGGTAGTGAATAACAAAGTAGAGCTTGAAGCATATATCAGTCTAGTTCACAGCTTCACTAATTTTCATATACATATGAATCACCTGGGTATCTTGATAAACTTCAGATTCTGTTTTAGTGTTTAGGGTTTAGCTCCTGAGATTCTGTACTTACTATAAGTGCTCAGGTGATGCTTATGCAATGGATCTTGAAAGCTCTTGAGTGACAATGCTTTAATTTATGCTGAATCGGCAGATTATTCAGATTTTTCTGATTCAAATGGATTTTCATTTGCTTTATTATGGATTGGCATGAAAACCTAGAAGATCACAAGAACATTTGTGTTTTACAGAAAGCTCCATATTCTCATCATGTTGTTAAAATTTCTTAAGAAAAAAATATTATTAAAGACTTTTTTTAAGTAGGCTAAACTTGTGCCAGACTATTATAATCATTTTAGAATATTACTGGCAGCCTACCTGAATCCAGTCATATTCTAAGCATAGTAAGGACAAACAAAAGAACAATATAAAGTGCCCACCATTACAAAATTCACAATTCAATCAGTATAAAGGAAAAGGACATATGAAAATATAAGTATAATTACAGTATGTTACTAAAACCACAGAAAATGAAACCCTGGATAAGAGAGAACTACTGTACTTATTGGGATATATATGATATTGGTTTTGCAGGGTGGAAAAGTACCTCAGAATGAAAAGAAAGTCTGGTTTGAGGTTCTATGCTTCTAATTAGAGCTATAATCATCTCATTTTTTAAAATAATGATAAAAATATGTGCTTTACTTTTCTTACTGGGATATTGTATGGAAATAATGAGGTAGCATATGGTAATTACTTCAAAGATTAACAGATATTATTTAAATAATAATGAAATAATAATGATAATGATTCACAGTTGTATTTTGGTGACAATAAATTGATACCTGGAATGCATCAGGCTATTTACATTACAAATTTATATTAAATAACAACTTTAACTATAGATTGAAAATATACAGTTTCATGGTATTGAAGACTTACTTTTCTACTCATAAATTATTTCACCCTCCTAGAAGAACCAGTTACTTTCTTCTTAGTATTTGCTAGCATTCTGTATTAAGGTCAGGTTCAACAAACAATGCCAGATTCCACAGATGTAGAAGAATAAATATTTGTTATACAACAGTTGTTATAATTGTTCCCCAATTCTCAAAGCAATTTAAAGTTGGAATGAGAGATCTGTGCAATGGAGAAACTTCTTAGTGTGTTAGGGATAGTGTCCCATAGACCCAATTAAGATTGGTGCTGGGAATAAACTATAGTTGAACTAAAGCTCAAAAATGAAATGACATTCTTTACTCATGTAACTTTTGGAAACAGGGGCAAATGTTTACCAAATTAACTTAATAAAATATGAGAGCTTTTAGTTCAAAATATGTTTTCCAAAGTAAAGTTAATTCAAAGTAATAAATTACAAATTCAAATGATAATTACCAAAATGAAATGTTAGGACTGAAAAGTGGTCTAGATATTACAAATTAAATAAAACGGATATTTGTTGTGAATTAAATCATTATTCTTTAACTTTTTTGCTTACTTTATATTCATTCTTTTAGATGTCAATTTCATGCAGAATGCCATCATCAACCATTTTTGAAATGAAAAATACAGATGGCAATAAAATAAATAAATTCACAGGACAAAAGTGAATTCATATCTTTAAGGCTACAGCAGCTTTTTAAAAAGTCCAGAATGGATAGTTTGCAACATAAATTCAGATAGGTAGATAACATGTGAATGAATTAAAATGTTTTGGGAAAATATATGAGCTTTATTGTAGATATTAATTGAGGTTTGACAAAGTTATCCTTCAGAAATGAAGAATAAATAAAGACTTTCCCAGACAAATAAAAGCTAAGGGAGTTCATCACCACCAGATCTGCCTTACAAGAAATGCTGAAGGAAGTTACTCACACTAAAATGAAAGGATCTAATTAGTAACTTAAAAACATACAAAAATATACAATATACTAATAAAGGTAAATATTTAGTCAGATTCATAAAACTCTAATTCTGTAATAGCATAGTGTGTTCACCACTTTACTATAGTATAAAGTTTAAAGGAAAAGAGTATTACAAATAACTATAGCTACAAGGATTTGTTAACAAACACAGAATATAAAGAGAGGTAAATAGTCACATTAAAAATATAAAAGGGTGAGAGTAAAAGGGTAGAGATTTTGTACATAATAGAAGGTAAATTGATATCAATGTAAAACATACAGTTATGTCTATAAGATGTTTTATATAAGCCATATGGTACCACAAAGCAAAAACCTATAGTAGATTCATAAAAGATAAAGAGAAGGAAATCAGAGTATAGCATCATGGGAAATCGCCAATCCACATAGGTAGGCAGAAATAGAGAAAAAAGGTACAGTGGAACTCTAAAACCACCATAAAGCAATTAATAAGATTAGTAAGAGTAAGTCTTTACTTATCAATAATTACTATAAATGTAAATGGATTGAATTCTCTAATTAGAAGGCACAAAATAAATAAAAATATTAAAAACAAAAAAACAAGACCTAATTATATGTTGCCTACAACGGACTCACTTTAGCTTTAAGGACACAAATAGGCTGAAAGTGAAGGGATGAAAAAAGATATTTTTTGCAAATGTAGACCAAAAGAGAGTGAGGTAGCTATATTTACATTAGACAAAACGGACTTTAAGACAAAATCTGTCATGGGAGACAAAGATCACTATATAATGATGAGAATTAACTCATCAAAAAAATATAACAATTGTATGCACCCAACATCAGAGCACCTAAATATATTATGTAAATGCTAACAGATCTGAAGAGAGAAATAGACAATAACACAATAGGGGACTTCCATACCCCACTTTTAGCAATTGTGATAGATCATAGAGATAGAAAATCAACAAGGAAACATTAGACTTGAACCATACTTTCAGCCAAATGAATTAATATCTATAGAACATTCCATCCAAGAGCAGCAGAATACACATTCTTTTCAATGCACACAGAACATTCTCCAGGACAGACAGGCCACAAAACAAGTCTTAGCATATTTAAAAAGATTAAAGACACATCAAATATCTTTTCTGACCACAGTTGTATGACACTAGAAATCAACAACAAGAGGAAAACTAGATAATTTACAAATATGTGGAAACTAAATAACACACTCATGAAAAATCAAAAGGTCAAAGAAAAAAATCAAAAGGGAAATAAAAATATATCTCAAAACAGATGAAAATGAAAACACGGCATACAAAAATCTATGGGATGCTAAAAATTAGTTCTTAGAGGTAAGTTTACAGTGACAAATGCATATATTAAGAAAAAAGAAAGATCACAAATAACTTCACTTTACACCTTAAGGCTCTATAAAAAGAAGAACAAACTAAGCCCAAAGTCTGCAATAGGAAGGAAATAACAAAAATCAAAGTGGAAATCAACGCAACAGAGACCAGAAAAAAACATTAGGAAAAAACAACAAAATAATAAAACTAGAAGAAAACATAGGAGAAAAGTTCCTTAGCACTGGATTTGGCAACTGTTTTTTAGATGTGACACGAAAAGTATAAGCAAAAAAAGCAAAAAAAAAAAAAAAAAAAAAAAAAAAAAAAGGTTGGATTACATCAAACTAAAAAGTTTCTAGATAGCAGAAGAAATAATCAACAAAAAGAAAAGGCAATCCATGGAATAAGATAAAATATATGCAAACTATATATCAGATAAGAGGGTAATATTAAAAACATATAAAGAATTCATACAATTCAATAACAAAAAAAACAATTACAAGGCAACATACATATGATATATTAATGAACTGTACACTTGAAACCTAAACTACATAATTTTTTGACCAATGTCATCCCAGTGAATTTAATAAAAAAAAATTATAAAAATTAAGTAAATAAATAAAAATGGGAAGAGGAACTGAATAGAAATTTTTCTAAAGAAGTCATCCAGATGGCCGATAAGTACATGAAAAGATGCTCAACATAAGTAATCATCAAATCCACATTTGATTTAAATATGAATTTAAATCAAACCACAATGAGATAGCACCTCATACCTGTTGAATGGCTATCAAGAGAAAGACAAAAATAAGTGTTAGTGAGGATGTGGAGAAAAAGGCCCCCTCGCACACTGTTGGTGGGAATGTAAATTGTTTCAGCCATCAGGAAAACAGTATGGAATTTCCTCAAAAAAATTTTTTAAAGTTACCATATGATCCAACGCTTCTACTTCTGAATATATATCCAAAAGAAATAAAAGCAAGATATCAAAAAGGTATCTGCACTCCCATGTTTATTACAGCATTATTCACAAATAGCCAAGATATGGAAATAATATAACTGTCCACCAATAGATGAACGGACAAAAATGTGATATATAGATCACAATGGAATATTATTGCCTCAATTTACACAGATTATCCATTCCACACTTTTTTTTACACAGAATAAAACCACATTACAAGTGTCCAACAGTACAAAAAAAAGTACTAAAGAAATAGGTCAATGTAAGTCATAAAAATATTTATTTCACATATTTTCACAAAAAATGCTAATGAAAATTCAGAAAAAACAAAATAAATTTTATTCAGTCTGTGTCTCTACTGTAATCTAATCAACCTTCTGATTTTAATTGGCACAAAGTCATTATCTTCATCACTTGAAATTTGGAAATACTACTTCGGTTTCATTATTTATGTTTATGTTTTTAGATAACCTTTTTCCAACCCCATCTGTTGCTATTTTCATAAATTCTTTGAAATTCACTGAAATTTTTTTAATCTTTTAGAAATTTTAAGGCTCATTAGATATTTGGATCAACATCTACAATTGTAATTTCCAGTTTTATGGTCAGTTGAAGAGCTTTGTAAATAATTTTTGCAGTGAATGAAACTGGTTCAAGGTCACTGCAGTATTCATTATCAGGATGGGCTTCAAATGTTAAGTGAATTAGTTCATTATCGGTTAATTCATGATCAATCAGTAATTCATTATTATCTATATTCAAATTGTCAGAGCCTTCTTCTTGAAATTTATTTAATAAATTAATAATGCCAGTTAATCCCTCTTCAGTTGTTGGAACCATTTTCCCTAGTACAATCACTTTTGGCCATATTGCTTTTCATCATGCATTTAAAGTTGATGGCTATATTTCACTCAAAGTTAAAGCAATATTCTTGATAGAACTTAAAATTATGTATTTATTCTGAAACTGTAAGTGATTTATTATCTTCAAGTTTATCAAAAATATCATTAAAATTCCATTTAATATAATTAATCTTAAAGGTGGAAATAATGCCTTGATCTAAAGCAGCAGTCCCCAACTTTTTCGGCACCAGGTACTTGTACCCCTATGAAAATCTAATGCCTGATGATCTGAGGTGAAGCTGAGGTGGTGAGCCTAGTGCTGGGGAGTGGCTGCAAAAACAGGTGGAGCTTCGCAGGCTCGCGGGCCGCTCACCTGCTATGCAGCCCAGTTCCTAACAGGCCATGGACCAATACCAGTCCGTGGCCGGGGGATTGGGGAACCCTGATGTAAAGGTTGGATCAGGGAAGTTGTATCTGGTGGCAAATATACAACTTTTATATTTGGAAGTTCTAAATTGTGTGGATAACCAGGTACATCATCTAAAAATAGAAGTTCAGCTTCTACAGCAAAACATTTGTAAAACCAATCCCAAAAAACGTCAGTAGTCACTCATACCTTTTATTTGCCATCTAATGAACAGGAAGATCATTAATAATGGTATGTTAATATTAGTTCTTTGTACATTGCTGAGTTAAGCTATTGTTTTTTAGAAAGAGTATTTGCCAATAATGAAAATGAAAAAGAAAGAACCATGTAAAATGAGACTGCATAAATGGAAAACGCGTGTAAAAAAATCCATGTATATGAGACGGAGGGAGTGTATAGTTACTGTGTATAAAAAACTCTCATTAAAAAAAAATATCGTGTAAATCGAGGGATAGGTATATATACACACACACACATATACACACGTATATATGTTATATATACTTATATATATATATACACACACATACACACAAAAATACATACACACAAAAATACATACACACATATACATAGAATATTATTATTCAGCCATAAGAAAAAAGGAAATCCTGCCATTTGGGACAGCATGGATGGACCCTGAGGGCATTATGGTGAGATATGTCAGAGAGAAAGACAAATACAGTATTTGTCTTACATGTGGAATCTAAAAAAGGGCGAACTCTTAGAAACAGATTAAAATGGTGGTTTTCCAGAAGCTGTGGGGTGGCAGAATTAAGGAGATGTTGATCAAAGGGTATATACACTTGCAGTTAGAAAGTGAATAAGTTCTGGAGGTCTAATGCACAGCATTATGGTTATAGCTAAGAATACTGTATCATATACTTGAAAACTGTTGAGACCAGATTTTAAATGTCCTCACCACAAAAAAAGAAATGATAATTATGTGATGTAATGCAGACATTAGCTAATGCTACTGTGGTAGTCATATGGTAATATATAATTGTATCAAATCAACACAATCTTATATGTTAATTATATGTCAATAAAAAAATTAAGAATAGCTCATAAATCATATGAATTCCAAGGTTTTGGGACTG
>NW_006431915.1:964626-1031444 GCF_000325575.1 Pteropus alecto
GGAAAGAGGACGAACTCTGCCTCCTTTCAGGATTCTTTGTTTCTTCATTGGTCCTTCAGTGAAATGTATTACTGCAGACTATAACTATAAACATTAAGCAACATATAATTTCTTGCTATACAAAATGTAGAGCACATTTAAAAAACTAAATGGATATGGTAAAATTGTCCATCTGCCCACAGATGTATGTTCTGAGTGTCCACCATGCTCAAGGCACATTGCGAGATAGTGTTGTGATACAAAGAAGTAAAATAGAAAGTTTTCTGCCATTAAGTCGTTTTAAGACCTTTTAGGGAAACTTGTTGCATATATATATTCCAGGTGATAAATAATATATTTTTGTTCCTCAGTTACTAAATCTTTAAAATAAAAATAATAATAGCATACATCTCATAAGATTATAATAAAGATTAGATCAATTAAATATGTATAAAGTGCATAGAAAAATCTACCCTTCCCCCACTTAGTTGGTACTGTCTATTTTTATCTAACATTAAATGTCAGATACCTAGACAGCATAACTTATAGCATTTAGTGTAAACTAAAGAAGAAATATGCAAAAATTAAGGAGAAATTACTAATTTGAAAAAGTAGGCTTATCTGAAAAATCTTTAACAGGAAAGTATTGAGAAAGGAAGATTCACTTCAGGGACAAAAGTCCAGTTTGAATGTTGACCTTTGTCATTAAAGTCGAAGAGAAATTATTTTTGATAAAAGTTTGCATTTTATTCCATAAGCTTCAAACTCTTACTTGGATCTAGAGGGAAAATAACACTTAGTTTTAATTTTTTATTGACATTTAATTGTCATTTTACATTGTTTAAATTATTCTAAACTAACCTCCCTGCATTTGTTGCAGAGTGGGGATGCAGTACTCTAAAAGCTCATTTTGGGTCTTATTGGTGAGTGATGGGCAGTGCTGCAAACAGATTGCAGGAGATGCTGTCTTAAAAGCTGGATCTGAGATGTTTTTTACCTCCTCTTATACTGTCTGCACAACCTTCAGCAAAGTATTTCAACTTTCAGAGTGTCAGGTTCTACATCTGTATAAAAGGAAAATTGTACTAATTCATAGTAGTATTCTGAGAACAACTTTAAATATTTGAAAATTCTATGCAAATGAAAGCAATATATGCTATTGATGGTGGGAAGATTTCAGATAATTTCAGAAAAAAAATACTTATTAAAGACTTTTGTCTATTTATTTGAGTCTCTAAATCTTCAATTATTCTTTTAAGGTAAATGGTGATAGACTTTTCTTATTCGAGTCTCAGTACAAGAATATACCAATTATATGATATAATGGGATTTACCTACATTCTCCCTAGAGTTCTGGAAAGTTTTTAATCCCCCATGTTTACAGTCTTAACTTTAGTTTGTTACAAATACTGGACCCCTCCCTGGCTCATCCCTGAAAAGAATTTAAATTGTCTTGTTGTGCTAATGGCTGGTCTTTTGGAGGATGTTTCTGGAGCTCCAAATGTAAAGAAACACTTAGATAATGACAAAGGCCCCCAAAATCTATGGGTCATCTAACTTTCTTTTCTGAGACTGAACTAGAAACTCTGGGTCTAGAGTCAGAATATTTTAAATAAACTCATCTAACAGTTTTACCTGAGGAATAAAGTACTGGTAAGTCAAAACTTGAAAATAATTAAAGCTCCCTGCTTGCTATTTAAATCTCATTAATATCCCCTCACTTTATCCTGCAAAGGATTACGTAAAATAGGAGCACTTCATGAAGCTATAGAGAAAAAAGCAGCAGTTAAGAAAGAAGACTTGTCTCAAATCAAGGGAAAAAAATTATTCTTCGGGTTCAGAGGTACATTAATGATATTATATTTCATCTTTTTGTAAATATTGTTTTTTCAAATTATGGGTAAGATATCAATTTTATGTGCTTTAACTGGGTATATCTAATTTTCTCATCTGTCAAGTTTTCATCGTTTAGTGTCAAAGCTTTGTATTACATTTTAGACCACTGCTGGGTCATTTTCTCAACAAGTCTCTTAGGTAGAAATTGGCATCATTTAAATAAGAGAAAAAGGAGGTTCCAAATCTTTGATTTTGAACCTAGCTCTAGGTACTTTAAAATTTTTAGATCTGTTTGCCACACCTGCGTCTTTAAAAACATTCACGGTTGACCTTTGAACAGCACAGGGTTTGTATTCTGCCTCTCCTCCCCTCCCCACAGCAGATAGATAGAATGAGAACATTAGATTCTATTTAACACTCATAGACATCATTGCAAAACAGGTGTGTTATCTCTTATTTTCATCAGCAGCCAAGCAATTTGAACACATGATTGGGCCTATAATCTGCTGAAAAATTTTCTGTCCCATATGTGTGGAACTGCAATGCAATTACTTGACCATCTTCAGCAGTTCTTATGACCATCATATTTTTCATTTTTTAAATTTTATTTTATTAGTTTCAAGTATACAGTACATTGGTTAGACATTTATATAGTTTATAAAACGATCCCCTTAATTTCTCTTTCTCTCCTCTGGCTCTCTACCTAGCCAATACATTAATGCTAGCTTCATTCCCTATGCTGTGCTCCCCATCCCAGTGACCATCTATCAACTACTAATTTGGACGTCTTTAACTGTTCACCCCATTTTCCCAGTCCCCCAACCTCCCTCCCCTCTGTCCATCACCAGATTGTCCTCTATATCTGTGAGTATGTTTTTGGTTAGTTTGTTCTTTTTGTTCCTTAGATTCCTCATATAAGTGAAATCATACAGTATTTATCTTTTCCTGTCTGACTTATTTCACTCAGCATAATAACCTCTAGGTCCATCCGTGTCATTGCGAATGGTAGGATTTCATTTTTTTAATGGCTAATATTCCATTGTATATATAAACCATAACTTTGACCATCATATTTTTAAAAGATTTTAAGATTTTAAAAATAACTAATGTATCATATCACCTGTATAATTATATTCAAAATAATTGTTGAATCCAAAATAATTAAGACAAAAAATATGATTCTATATCTAACTCTGTAAGTGTGAATAAACACAAACCACCTCTTCCATTAACCTGTTCTGGAAGCTTGTTGCACCAGAATCACCGTAACCAGTACATTTTTCTCCTATTGCCCCTGAGTTCCAGAGTGAGTTTGACACTGGAGACTTAAATCTAGAATTTATCTCAGGCCCCTTATTTCTGTCTTCTTTAGATTGCTGCTGACCTGGATTAATCTTGGCTAACAGAAATGTTCCAGAAAGATAATCTGTACATCTATTCCATCTATTCCTACATTGTGCTACATGCTTTAATTTGTAGCAGAAATTTGGCTCAAGTGGATCAAATCGGTTGTTGTCATGTTCTCTGTCATTCTGCTTAGATTCCAAGTTTACTTAATTTAGCTTCTCTCCAATGGTCACTACCAACAGATCTCACTACATAGCAATACTACTGTTGTTTTTAACCAAGGTCCATACCACATTCTGTTCCTTAGCCCCACAGACTAAAAAAAAATGATTTGTTAAACCAAGAAGAGGCTGGATCTCATTCACAGGAGTCAATTCTCACTAGCTCACAAATGCTACCGTGAAGCAGAGCGCCTCGCTTTACAATGAGAAACAGGCCATTGGGGAAGCAGCCACTTAACTCCTTTGCTCAGCCCATTCTTTCTGTGCAAGTGACCTGGATGCCAGCTTCTCATCAGAAGGGGAAAACTGGGTCAAATCAAGGGAGCTGCATATGTGAATAGCATATTTAGTGCAACCAGGCTAATAGGTATGCCTGATTGATTCATGTGTCTCTACATTACCCATAACCTTTCCAATGGGACCATAAGATGAAATCTGTTGGATGAACACTGCCTCTCATTAATACCAGGAACTTCTTTCCATTCTCCAATACTGACCAATCACTTCATGACTGATTTTTTTTTTTAACTAGATTTAAAATTTTTTTTTAAAAAAATGCCTGATCTAACTTTTATCCCATTTTTTAAGTCTCTTAATTTTTTTCTTCCAACCCATTACGTACTGTTATTATGGTGTCGGAAGTCTATTTTCCTTTTTTTTTTTTTTTGACATATATGATAGCTCCTTCTATTAAACTATACTTCTAAACAGACCTCCTTCATTGGCATATGCCTTTTATTGTTCTCTATAATTTTTATTTGTGTTTTCATTTAATCTTAGGCTTTAATGATGCTCTCCTATATTTTATTTTACATTCCTCTACACGTTATTTTCCTCAACCCTTAAAAAGCTACCTATTCTCCCATAGTCACTGATTCCACTAATATTCCCTCTCGAACTCATAATTATGTGTTTGATTTATCCTTAAAAATGTACGTACCCTTCGAAAATTTGTATTTTAAATTTATATATAAATTTTATTGTACTGTAAATCACAATATTGCTTACTTTTCAATTACTTTTTCAGGGATCTATTTATGTTGCTGTATAAACATCTAGTTCATTTGCTTCTCACTTCTGCAAACTGTTTTATAATGTATGCTCACAAGTGGTAGAACCATATTCTGAGGATGGACATCCAGGTTGCCTCCAACCACCTTTTGTCACAAATAATGCAATGATGAACATCCTCATGCTTGTCCCCTTATAGTTCTGGGCAAAGACTTATCTGGGACATATTCCCATGACTGGAATTACTAGGACCTACCCAACTTTAATGTAGTCAGAGAGTCATCATACCAGTGTGTACACCCCTGCCAGAATTCTACCTCCCCACATGCTTGCCAACATTTGGTATCATCTACTTTTCTAATGAAAATGAATGATATCTCATGGCTGTTTTAAGAAGCATTTTGCTGATTTTGAACATTTAATGAGCATTTTTCAGATTTTCTAAGTGTGAGAACCTCTCCATATACTTGTCAGCCATTTAGAAAAAACCCTTCAGTGAATCACTGATTTATCATATCCTTTAACTTTCAATTGGTTTAAAGCTTTTTTTAAAGCACTCACAGAATTTTTTTTACAATTAGAGTTGACATTCAATAATATTTTATATTAGTTTCAGGTGTACAGCATAGTGGTTATACATTTATATAATTTACGAAATGATCTTTCCGATTAGTCTCATACCCACCTGACACTATACATAGTTATTACAATATTATTGACTACATTCCCAAGGATGTACTCTACATCCCCATGACTATTTTGTAATCTGCAACTTGTACTTCTTAATCCCTTCACTAAATCTTTGTTTTAAAATATTTTTTCCTCCGCTATAAGTTTTCAGGTTTTCTATATCGTTTTATTAATTTTCTACTTTTTTACCTGTAAACTGTTAATCTACCTGGTTTCCATCTTTACATATGGTAATCCAGGGATCAAATTTTATCTTTTTTTCACATATAAGAGCATTTTCCTAACATAATCTACTAAGCTATTACTTCCCCATTTCTTTGGGGTGACTGTTTTATGGTATATCGAATTCGCATATAAACATATGTCTATATCTGAGATCTCTTTCCTTTTCCACCAGACTATTTAAATGTCCCTGAACCTTTATCATAATATATTGATCATTGTGGCTTCAAATATGGATGCTTCCCTTATTTTTCTTTTATAAATTTAACTGTGCAAGTTGCGTACTTGTATTCTTCTATATAAACTTTAGAATGAGTGTTCATATTCCTCAAAAACAATCCAGCTAACATTTATAATGTACTTAGAATTAATTGAATACATAGACTAATTTTTGGGAGGAAATGGCAGCCTTATATTTTTATTCCATTTATTAACATGTTGTGCCTTCTCTAGTACTCATAGTCTATTATGCTATTTATTATAATTTTTAAATGATTTCTATAAAGGTCTTGTGCATGCTTTGTTAAGATAAAACCAGATGCTTCATATTTTTTTATTTTTATTATGTTTGCTAATCACTTATTGCTGATATAAAGAGAACTAATGTTTTTGCTATTGATCTTACACCTAGAAGCCTTATTTTTCTCATCAGGTCTTATAATTTTTTTAGTCTCTTTTTATTGCTACTTCTGCCATTTTCTTGCTTTATGATTTTGAAGAGGGCTACCAAGTCTATGTTAAATAGTAGCTGTAAGAGTGGGCACCCATACTTTATTCCATATCTTAATGAGAATGTCTAAACTATATTAACTAATAGTGGATAGTAATTCGCTGCAGGTTTTTGGTATACAGTTTTCTTTCAAAATTAGGAAGTTACCGTCTGTTTGTGAACTTCAAATAGTTTGTATGAAAATTATAAATTAAGCATCAAATTTATTTCCTGCATCTCTCTTAAAATAATTACTTTTTATTTTCTTTAGTCTACTCATATCATAATTTACTGTTGAGGTTTACCAAATGTTTAAGGAAAGTTAATAAGGATAATCTACATGCATAGAATAATAGTTCTTACTTCCTTGGATTATTATAATAAAAGCATGTAGAAATGTATCTGGTATAATTAATACATATATTGCTGTTTTATTTGATAATAAAATTATTTAAAATGCAGATTATTAATATTACTTCCTACTTATTGCAAGGTGGTTTTCAAACTATGCCCTTTGGAATCCTCAATGCAAATTGAAGGGGGAAGAGTGAATAAGGTACTAAAGAATAATGCTTTTTCCTTCCCTGCAAACCAGTATAACTTCAACTAGAAAAACTCGCTTTTTTTGTTTTATATATTATGCTTCTGTATAAATTTTATTTGCTAAAAAATAATGGTTGCATGTCACTGGTTTAATTAAATATATACATTTTTAATAAAAGCACTGTTATTACAGTTGATTCCTAAGTGACAGTTCTTGTATGAGATGAAAATAAACAAGTTAGGTGGATCCTACAATACACAACATTACATGTCTCTATTCATGATAAAACTGACTTTGTACATACTTTTAATTCATTTATATTAAAAACCACATTTATTTGAATACATACTTCCTCATTGAATTGAGGTTGATACTGGAGTGATATAAATATGTGTCCCTTCAGTGAGGCTACTGACCTCAGCGAGGCTTCATGCAGGTATGTAATGACTACTTATACCACCAGCACACCATACTGAGCTCTAAAAAGAGACTCAACCACATAGGACTGAATTATGATTTTGATGGGCTCTTTTGCCTTTATGAGACTTTTCTTCCATGAAATAATATTAAAAGTTATATTTTATATTTGCATTGATATAAAGATAAATATACTAATACTATGTATTAAAGCTTTAAAATTCATAATTTAATTCAGATTTTAGAGGAAATCAAAGCCTTTCCATAGTCTCCTAACATATGGTAGGCCTACTGTGCCCAGGAATAAGTCAGCCTTGCAGCCATGGGTCAAGAATTCAAATACATACACGATTCTGTCAGGTAATATAAATGATTGAGATCAACTGAGAATACCATGTTAATCAGCAACTAATATTCATCTCCAGTACTAGCAGATAAGAGAGAGAGGAGGGTATTCTGGTAGAATGGAGACCATGCTTTGAATCCAATGGGTCAGTTGTAACTGAGCAAGCATGATGATGGAAATGGGTACAATGTTTTCAAATATTATAATTTATTTGAAGGTAAGCTAAAAATACAGATTTTTTTTTTACACCAGATTTTCTGCTTTTACAATATTGACTTCTAATTTAAATTTAAATCACAGTGCAGGAATCTCTGTCAAAGAAAGCACATCTGTCTGCTGCATCCAGGCTATAGGCCACTGATTTGCAGTCTATGTATTGGTGGCAGCATTAGTAGAAATGATAACAAACTGGTTTGGTATCCAAACATCCTACAATCTCTTAACCCTGAGAAAATCAGATTAGGATTCCTGCTCTAGTAGCCTGGGTTTACAATAAGAAATTTGACACAGAGTTATATTGTTTCATCCAAATACAGAACTACAGTAACACTGAATATGATTCTTAAAAGAGGAGCTCCTACAGACACTGTATTAACAAATTTCTGTTCTATCATCCATAGAGTGCTGTTGAAAAAAGGGTATATGTAATATGGAAAGGACCAATGATTCCATACTGACAGACTTTGTCCTGGTTGGACTTTCTGCCCACCCAAAACTCCAGACAGTTTTTTTTGTGCTGGTTTTGTGGATGTACCTGATGATCCTGTTGGGAAATGGAATCCTCATCTTAGTAATCATCTATGATTCTCACTTGCACACCCCTATGTATTTTTTCCTCTGTAATCTTTCTTTCCTGGACATTTGTTATACAAGCTCCTCTGTCCCACTAATTCTTGCCAGTATTCTGACAGTAAGGAAAAGGGTTTCTTTCTCTGGGTGCATGGTGCAAATGTTTCTCTCCTTTGCCATGGCGGCCACAGAGTGTTTGCTTCTAGGCATGATGGCACTTGACCGCTATGTAGCTATCTGCTACCCACTGAGATACCCTGCCATCATGAGCAAAGGTGCCTATGTGCCCATGGCAGCTGGATCCTGGGTCTTTGGCCTTGTGGACTCAATGGTGCAGACATCTCTTGCAATGCAATTACCATTCTGTGCTAACAATGTCATTAACCATTTTGTCTGTGAAATTCTGGCTATACTAAAACTGGCCTGTGCTGATATTTCAATCAATGTGATCAGCATGGCAGGGTCAAATCTGATTGGTCTGGTTATTCCACTGCTAGTAATTTTCATCTCTTATATTTTTATTGCTGCCACTATTCTGAGAATCCCTTTCACTGAAGGAAAACGTAAGGCCTTCTCCACCTGCTCAGCCCACCTGACAGTGGTAATTATATTCTATGGAACCATTTTCTTCATGTATGCAAAGCCCAAATCCAAAAGTTCTGTTGATACAGATAATCAAGAGATCATTGAGGACTTCATCTCCCTCTTCTATGGAGTGATGACCCCCATGCTCAATCCTCTCATCTATAGTCTGCGGAACAAGGATGTAAAGGCTGCAGTGAGGAAAATGCTGGGTAGGAAAAACTTCTCTGATGGAATATGAATATTGACTTATACTATGTGACTCAGTATTCAAAGCTGCTGCAGACACGAAATTCAAACAGAGAAAACTACCATGTGAAAACAAATTCACCATGTCATTCAAAACCATATTATAGAAATATTTTGGTTGCTGTTATTACTATCAGTTTTTGTTCTAACTGCAAAAATAAAACATGCTGTGTTTTTAAAAAATACTATTATGAAAAAAAAATCTAGAGCCATTCGAATTCCTCTAAGTCTGTGACCATATCATAAAGTAAAAAACATTCTGTTGTTCACAGTTCAGCCCATCTGCAGTAAACTTGCCAACATGAGGAGAGGGAGAGCAAATACAAATTTCAGATAATTTCTCTAAAACTTATTAGGGTTTCTACAACAAGCCTGCCCTTCATCTTCAAAGGAACTCATGAGAAATAACCCTGAAGACAAACAAGTGACACATTATGTTGAATCATAACTTTGAATAAAGGAACATTCTACCATTCAAAAACTTATTCCACAGCACCAGTAACTAGTGTATTACACAAGCCTCATCAAAACGGTTGACATGCACAATGACAATGAACAGAACATTACTCTATCTTGATCTTGTTTCACCACCTGTGAGACTCTACAATTAACGCACCCTACTATGATTTACCATTTTGTTGAACTGGAATATAGCATGTAGGTCCACAGGCTTTGTGATACAGATACTTAAGAAGTAAATTGATTCAGAAAAGAGAACAAAACAAAATCTAGAAAATTCGGGACATATTAAAATTAAAATATTTGGCATTCAATAAATAAAGAAATAATAAAAGTAAAAATAACAAAAATACTATTATGGAAATGCAAAATGTTGAAAATTTCTTAGAAAGCCCCCATAAAACATAATCATTCTTAAACCTTTAGAAAGTAATAAAGGTAAAAGGTGTTCTAAAAAGCATTCTATAATCTAAAATAAGTACATTAGTTAATTATTCAAAGTTATTATTAATCAGTACCTGATATATTACATATTCATTTTTAATTTGTTCATTTATTTGCTGTTCGTATCCACCACACACATAAGCTCTCTGAGATTAGGAACTTGTCTGTTTATTACCCAATAACATCCCTAAGACCTAGAATAGAATGTGACATATAATAAATGCTCAGTGAATCTTTTATGAAAAAATAAATGAACCACATCATGTATAAAACTAGAAATGTGTATCTGTCATATCTGAGGTAACAAAGGTTATTCAGAAATAAATTTGATCCAATGTAATATCATCTAAATAAACTGTATTGGCATTTTGTCACATGAACTCCCTTCATAATTAAAGTACTACCTTTTATTTTTATGTGATGTATATTATAATGAAGAAGAGCAGGATTTATTTACCAGCTACCATAATTTTTCTAGATTCGGTTTATAATGTGACTAAGATAGCTAAAAGAGTCCCCTAGTAATGCACCCTGGGTTTTAACCTAATAAAATAGAGGGGACATAGTAGCAGAGAATTCCTCTTGGACTTTGAGGAGAGACCAGGGTGTAATGTAGACTTCTTTCTTACTCTGAATGGAATCACACAGATCCTAAGCAGTAGGAGAACTAGACAGAATTGGCAACTGACAAAAACTGCAATAAGAGGATTAGAAGTGGCAAAAGAGAAAGAGTCCAGTTGTTCAATGACCCACAGAGCTATAGGGTTTTGGGAATCGGGGAATAAGACAAAGATGGCTCACAAGTGAGATGATCCCTATTGTCTGAAGAACAGCCCTATGAGGCAATGCCAACATGAGGAATGGAAACCTGTTGCCATAGAAGGAACTGAGTCTGATCTAGCCCTTTGAGGAGTCTATGATGTTGAAATATAAAGCACAAATCTAAAGTAAAAGATCATAACTACTTCTAAATTGTAAAAGTAAATCCATAATATCTTCCTTTCTTATTAGCAAGTAATTATTGTTTCTTCATAAGATTAAATAAATTAATTCATGCATAGCATTAAAAAGTGCCTAAAACATCCTAAATGTCCAATAAACATTGACTGTTTTATTATCAGCACTGGGTGTACTTTAATAGGTCATTTAAGCTTTGAATAGGCACAAGATTTCCATCCTTACTTTTTTTGGAGTAATTTTGATACTATTAGACTATTGTCTCAACTTCAAATCTGCTTTTCTATGCTCTCTTTGTGAGTTAGGATTGGCACGCTGAAAACCACATTTTTCTTTTGCTAGCTAACCTGTTAAATTCCTCCTAAAAAGTTACTAGAGAGAGAATGGAAGGCTGGATGATGATAAAGCACCTTCCTATTTGCTTCTTGTTCCTGAAAGCATCACCTCAGCTATGATTCTTCACCATGATATCAACAGCTCCTTAGATGCTTCCAGTATTGGTTTCAGTTTTCATTTCTTCTTTTCTGTAACCCAGAACCTGTAGCTACCAGTGCCACCTCCTCAGGGGTTTAAATCTGTCTCTCAGCTTTTATTTTTGGTAAATGAATAGCCCTGTCAAGTTTTTAGTGTGCCTTGAGGATCTTTAAAAGCAATAAAATATGCAATTCTCTGCTTGAGAAATGTAATGAATCAGAGAATAGGCAATAGATTTGGTTAGACTATCACTTTCATACACAACTAAATAGCAGCTTAGTGGGCAGGACATTTATCTTCTGCAGTTGCTTTCTTGTGTCTAAAATGGAGATTATGAAAAGCTCTTTAGTATACTCTAAAATGACATAATAGCAATAATCATATAATCCTATGAAAGGTAAACGCTAAGTAGTTATACCAGAAGGGACAAACTTAGGACCGTGAGAAAAAGAAACAGAACTTTTTTCTCTTACTAGTGCACAGCTAGCACCTACCTGAGTTCTATGCTTGGCATGAAGTATGCTATTTTTATATATTTGCTGAATTAATGCATAAGTAAATAAGTAAATGAAAAAAACTTCAGAAGGGCACGTATAGTTTCCAAAATAACTTATAAGATCATATTATTGGATTCTCATAACTATTCAAGCAGCTAATATTTCCCTAACTTTAGAGAACAGAAAATCTAGTTACAGAAGTATAGAAATATCTGAAGTCACAATCAGGATGTGAGAAGTCTTTGATTGAACAAAGCAATTAACAAATTTAACAATCCAAGTAATATGGAATACATACTCTTCTAAAGTACATATGGAGTATGTATAAAAATTGATATTTTGTTAGGCTGAAAGAAAGAATCAGCAAATTTCAAAGAAATTATATTAAACTGTCCATATTCTTTCAATTAAATTAAAAGTAATTAATTTAAAACTCCATAACATGAGATAATTAAAACACACTTCTAAATGACTAATGAGTAGCTGTGATTATTCAAAATATTTCACAATTTCTATAGCGAGTGTTCCAATAAATCAGAATGAATGCCTGCCATAAACAACTAGTTGGCAATAGTAACATTTGCCAGCTAAATTTCAGGTTTGTTTTATTACAAACAAAAAATTAAAACCTCATAAAACCAGCGCTGAGCTTGCACTCACTGGTACAGCTATACTGTTGATAGTTTGTATTCATTCTGATTGGTTGACAGCTGCGACATACTCTTTGTAAAATATATGTTTAATATCGACTCTGCTAAGAAATAAAATATAATCAAATACTGTATATTAAAATTTACTAGATATAGAAAAAGCAGTTTTTTGAGGAAAATATTCATATTTAGATTCTTATCGGAAACTTAGCTTCATAAAGAAGAGAGAAGGAAAGAAACAAAAGGAAAAGGAAAAGGAGGATAAGGAATTATAGAATTTGAATGCAAAGCCAATACACAAGGCATTGTGCCATATATTCACATCTCATTTCCTCTTAAATCTTCACAGTAATCTTGAAAAGTATATCTCCTTGCTCATGATTTACAGAAGAAGAGACTCGGACTCATGGAGTTTAAGATCATGCGGGTTCTAAGTGGTAAAGCTAGTTTTCAAAACGTAGTCTTGACCGTAAAGATGTATTATTTCCTCTACCGCCTACTAGTCAGAAGGGAAATATTCTGAAGTCCAGTTGCATCTGAATCAGGAAGATTAATTCAAAGATATTAGAGGGCAAGAAAGTTGAGATATCCCAACTGAGATATCCTTTAATCTCGGAATTTCTCCAAAGCTGTTAACTGGATATATAGGTGAATTCAGGGGACTATGATGACCAAGTCCTCAGTGATTATGGCAAAAGCTGTGAATAAGAGTGAATAATGCTTTGACTTTGTCTTGAGCTCTGTATTGCATCATCCTCCTGAGAAACTCATTGATATCCCTGTACTTACAGGTAACAGACAAAATACCAGGAATCAAGTGTTTTAACCAATCAGAAAACTCCTAAATAAACATAGTCATGCGTTTTCAGTGTGATACACATTGAAGATGATGAATTTTTTAGGGTTCAAGACTTTTTAGTTTGTAAGAGAGGTAGAAAACATTACTAGTTAGGAGACTAGATGGGCAGTCATACTGTCTGGACTAGAATCTCACCTCCATATCTATCTTACTAATCTATAGCCTATGCAAGTAATTTAATTTCTCTGAGCTTCAGTTTTCTTATTTATTGCGGAGAATAAACGTACCAGCTCATTCATTCACACTTTATAGTACTTCTCTCACTCTAGAGAAAGGGTCTTAGTTTGAAAAGCCAAGGATCCAGAGTGATAAGGAGACTTCAACTATACCCATGTGATGATAGTGTTTCAGCAGGCCGATAGCTTCTAGCCATGAAATAAAGATGCAAATTGAAACACTAATAATAGACATTCAATTTGATGCTGTAGATGGTGTGATTTTTTTATGCAAATATTATAGTTAATATCTCTGCAGTATCTGAGAAAAGCGGAGCAACCATTACTAACTGCATGTCACATTTTAGGGAAGAGAGTGGAACCACTACAAAAAGAAGTTGCAAGACACAGAAAGAGAGGCATGGCTATGTAGAGTCACTAAAATCACAAAAGGGAGAGCCTCAAGACACCTAAAAAGTGAATATCCTATCTCTAAGAAAGGAAATTGAAGCTATGGACCTTGGTGATATCAGAGATGTTAATGTGGAAAAGAGAGACTGTGGCCCAGTTGGTTCATAAATGGCTCCTGCAGGGCAGGCTGGAGTCACCAGGGTAAGTCCAAAGTTGTCATCGGATCAGTAGGATCCTAAACCAAGATAGAAGAGCAATAATTTTACTGAGCCCAGATAGGAAATTCTGATAACAATCTCTGGGCAACACCCAGGAAATTCCCAGAGAAATGGGAAAAGGAAGGAAAAGCCCTCTTTACCTTCACAGAGTAATTACAAATAAAGCAACCACTTCATTGACTAATGCTTTGTAGCTCAGGAAAAGGAATACATTAAACATCAATTATGTTTCAGATACATTTAATCCTCATAAAACCCTGAAGGTATACACGATTTTATACAATAAGGAATGTGAAGTTATACAAAAATTGCCCTGGATCACACAGCTAGGAAGTGGCACAGTGGGTATTAGAGCAAAATTCATACACTTCCCATCACTCCATCACATATCTCAATTTTTGACTGCTAAAAGACCTTCCTATCCATCTCCTTAGCAAATAGACAAAGGACAATTTTCAGCTCTATATGACCTCTGCTCATGTAAAACACAGTGGTTCCAAAGAGGCCAATCGGCCTAGGAAGACATTTTGTTTCTACTTGTTATCTCATGGCCTGGTAATCTCCTCCCACAGGAATATAAAACACAGTCTGATATTTACATTTAAGCAGAGAACTATATCTCAGAGGACATCATTAAAAGTTGACTGATCTACTTCTCTCTGATGTCAAGGTACAAATGGGTTACTTAGGGATGGGATCCCATGTGCTTGCAACAGTCTAAAGTCTTGCTTGTTAAAGTAAACTTGTAACTTTTTAACAACACTTCCCTCCACAAGTTTCCTGGAGGGAATCTGGAGCTGTTCCTAGGAGATTCAATTCTCCTCTTTAGTTACAACGAAATGCAAAAGAAAAGCGTGTATGAGATCATCATGTGAAAATTTTTTAAAGTGGAATTATTTTATTCGGGGAAGAGAAAGCAGAGAAAGCATTTGCCATCACCAAGTCATTCATAATATGTAATTAGGCAGAGTAATGAAGACATATTCTAATGAAAATATTGAGTAGAAAGATGCGATAAACTAATGGGAAAGGGAATTATATAGCACATGCATATAAACAAAATATATATGCATTTTGTTTAGTCATATAAAATTAAAGAGATTAGCCACAGTCCTCACCCCTCCATATTGCTTCAGACCCAGCTTATTTTACTCAAGTACATTCAGTGCATAGCAGTGAAGATATTTAAGTTCATGACTCCCAGAAGACATGAAATCATGCAGAGTCCATTTTCATCCTGGAAACTAAACTGAGGGCCCATATAAGGAATATTGCGGTTTTTAAAGTCATTACAGTTGTTTAGAAATAGACTGCTCTAACTCTGGAAATGGAGGGTTCTTTTTTCCCCAATATTGACATAAATCCAGGATAATCCTGGATCAGGACATTGTAAAGGAGAATCTTGGGTAAGTTTCCTCCAATCTATAGTAAGATTCAACATGTATTAAGATTTTTTTTTCTAGCACCAAATTTACATAACTATAATGACATTTAAATGTGGTACAAGTTAAGTGTTCCTCTCAGGGCCAGTAAGATGATAAATGGTAAGTAAACGAAGAATGGTAAATAAATAATCATACTAATTAGCATACCTTTGTAACAGGACAGTTCATCACATCAATTCTGAATCACTGTGGAATAATCATGACCCTCAAAGAGCGACCTGTTCTATTAGGGTTCTTTTGGAGGATACAGACAAACAAATAATTTGTTCATTTGCATCTAGATATATGAACATTTACTACAGAAAGTTTAATATGTGGATCCCCAAGGTTTCTAACAGTAGCTATATGATCAGATATCTATGAGATAATTCATTTAGAGTATATTTGTACTGATTATAACACAAATGTGGGCACTAGGGCCGATCAAATCACTATCTTTTGTTGGAGATTTTTTATGATATTCAAATTTGCAATGTCATTTTAGAGGACTCAAATTTGAAAGTCTCAAATAAATTTGTCATTTTTAACATTACCTAGAATTCAACACAAGTAAAAATTTATCAGTATCTATTCCTTTGGTATCTGGTGGCATTGTACAGAAGCATCTGTGGTTAGAAGGGAATTGGGCCATGCTGATTTGCCATCTTCTGCGTTCCTGTCATACCCTGCTCTTCACCCAACCCCAAACCACACAAAACTCTAGGAAAGTAGGATGTGCTACCTATAAATGAAACACCGAAAGATGAGTATGGGAATGATGAATGGCCCTGACTCTTGAAAGTATGAGCTTTGCTTCTTCCAAATATTTTCTACATTGTTGTATAGAAACCTGTGCTGCATATGAAAGTCAGAATGCAGCACCTTCTCTCATCTTGAGACAAATTTCACTGTCCAGAAGATAGTTCTCACAAGATATCAAGTTGTGACCGCTTCCCAGTTTGGTATGAGTACGAAACGGGGCCTAACTTGTTAAATTCAAAAAAATATTTAACAAGGAAGGCATTGGCAATAAAAAATCAGAACAGAGACCCAGTTGGAATGACGTAGTAGACTGTAAGCAGAGTAGTGGTTTGATCTGTACCACGTTTTGAGAAGATCCATCATGCTGCTGTCTGGAGAATATACTGACGGAAAGCAAGAATGAGAGCTGAGAGACTAGCAGGAAGCTGTTGCAGAAATGCCATTTTAAGCATGAGCTCATGACTTGTCAGAGCTGTACATTACTCATCTTTGTGTCTTCTACAGCTTTGTGGTCGGCCAATGTGCCTGCTGAGTTAAATCGGCTTGAATACATTTATCAAGAAAAATGAGCCTCCTCTAATTTAGATGGAATTATCTCGACTTGCCAAGGCTTTGTGTAATCAAATTCAATAAGTTATATAATTTTGTCTTATACAAGGAATCAGTACTTTCCCCAACTGATTAAGAAATAGATTTCATTCTTTGGTGGTAGTGATTCATTTTTATATTCTTTCTTTTGATTTTTATAGCTTCATATTGAAACAGAATGATTATGTCTGTTTTATTTACCGAAACAACTGAAAGTGATGATTTATAGCATCAACAGTAGGCAAACTGTACTCAGATTCACTGATTCATAATCAAATATAATAATCATCATCTCTTATGGAGTGCCTACTAAATACCAAGAACCAAGTTAAGTACTCTTTATCACATAACAATCTTGTCAGCAAAGTGCAAATACTTAAAAAGCTGCCACAGAAAAGGAGTATATACTTAATTTTTTGTTGTTCAAAAGGGAAAGATGAGTTGCATACAAAGATATATGCAGATCAATATAAAGTATGTTCTAATAATGAGAATTGTCCAAAAATAACCCGTGCAACCTCATAATATGCTCTAACCATCACCGGTTTTGGGGGCAGAAATAAGATGAATGTCAACCATACTTAGATGTGTTTTTGTCATCTCATCAGAGTTAGAACTAGATTTAAAGATGATTTCTAGCTCTAAAGTCCAATAATTTAGAATTTGACTATTTTAATGGTCTGATTGCATAAGAGTATGCATTTAATTGTCTTATCTCCACTTGTATAATTCATTATGAAAGTAATTGAGATTATTTTAAAAATAAATAAAATATAAACATACTCTTAAATAATAAATTATAATTATTACTGCTCCATTGTTTATGAGTAAAAAATTAAAGCAAGGTAAATCTCCATTGTTTGAGAAAAGGTTAAACAAATCTTGAAACAAATATAGTAGACTACTATGTAGTGACTAAATATAGCTACTATATAGCTACTATATAGTGACTAATACTCAGGCCCAATTCCCTAAGTATTTGATATGTGAAAAACCACTTATGATATAATGTTAAGCATAAGAGGATGTAACTTACAGAGGAAAATAGAAATTTTATGACCTATAATATAATCCTTCTCGTGGCTATCTTTAAAATGTTTGAACCTATAATTGTGAGCCTATATATTTTTATCAGCTATGTCCAAGTTCATCTCAATATTGTCACAGGGCCTGGCCCATTAAAGGTGCTCAATAAATACTTGATAAGTGAATAAGAGAGGAAAAGATGTGATGTATTCTTTTAATAATTGTTTTATTTTTTCAATTGCAGTTGACACAAAATACTATATTAGTTTCGGGTGTACGACATAGAGATTAGACATTTATATAACTTATGAAGTGTTCACCCTGATAAGTATAGTACTCATCTGACACCATACATAGTTATTACAGTATTATTGACTACATTCCCTATACTGTACTTTACATCCCTGTGACAATTTATATAACTGCCAATTTGTACTTCTTAATCCCTTCCCCTTTTTCACCCATCCTCCCAACTCCCCTCCCATCTGACAACCATCAAAATGTTCTCTGTAACTAAGAATCTGTTTCTGTTTCACTTGTTTATTTTCTTTTTAGATACAACATGTAAGTGAAATAATATAGTATTTGTCTTTTTCTGTCTTATTTCTCTCAGCATAACATCTTCTAGGTCCATCCATGTTACTGCAAATGGCAAGATTTTATTCTTTTTTATGGCTGAATAATATTTCCTTGTATATATGTTCAATTTCTTTATCCAATTGTCTATCAATGAACATTTAGGTTGCTTCCATATCTTGGCTATTGTAAATAAGGCTGCAATGAACTTAGGGGTACATATGTCTTTTCAAATTAGTGATTCAGTTTTCTCTGGATAAATACCCAGAAGTGGAATCACTGGATCATAGGGTAGTTCTATTCTTAAATTTTTGAAGGAACTCCATACTGCTTTTTACAGTGGCTGCGCCAATTTACTACCCTACCAGCGGTGCACTAGGGTTCTCTTTTCTACACATCCTCGCCAACACTCGGTTGTTCATTTATTGCTGATAGCTATTCTGACAAGTGTGAGGTGATATCTCATTGTGGCTTTCATTTGCATTTCCCTGATGATTAATGATGTTGAACATCTTTTCGTATGGCTAACTGGCCATCTGCATGCCCTCTTTGGAGAAATGTCTATTCAGATCCTCTGCCTATATTTTAATCAGATTATTTGTTTGTTTCGTGTTAATATACTGTTAGAGTGTACAGCTGAAACTTATTGGACTTCGTTAACCAAGGAATCAAAAAAATAAAGAAATAAATTTAAAAAAAAGGAATTCTCTCAGTTTACATCCTTTTGTTTTATAGTCCTCTCTCTAGAGATTTACCTTAAGTTACTTCCAGTAGAAAGAAAACAGATTAAATATACTGACACATAGATAGCAATGGTCATTTTATCAAAACCTCAAAAAAATTAGAAACAAATTAAAATACCCAATAATATTAAAACTGTAGGCTAGATTTACAGTAATTCCACTTAACAAAGTATTTTTCAAATATTAAATTGAGAGCCACGTGATTTCATTTATATGTGAAATATAAAACTGAAAGCAACAGACAAATAAGACAAACAAACAGAGACTCATAGACATAGACAACAGTTTCATGGTTAGCAGAGGAAGGTAGATAAGAGTAAAGGGGGTCAAATATATGGTGACAGAAGGAAATTTAACTCTGGGTGGCGAACACACAATGCAATACCCATATGACATAGTATTGAATTGTACATTTAAACCTATATGATTTTATTAACCAATATCATCCCAATATATTTAATAGAAAACAAAAAGGAATATTATAAACACTATGAAAAATTGCACAAAAATTATAGCTATAAAGTGACAAATACTTATTAAAATTTATCTATATAAAATTTATCTGACATAAAGAAAAATTGTATATGTTCTAAAATTGACAAAATTATGAAAGACAAAAAGAATTTAAATAAGCTGGAATGACTTATTTAGGATTCAAAAATTGTGTATGTTCTAAAATTGACAAAATTATGAAAGACAAAAAGATAAGTCATTTCTGGAATGACTTATTTAGGATTCAGGGGGATTGACATAGTATTGTTTGTCGAATAAAAATAAAAACAAATTTCCGGAAAGACATATACTTATGATCTAGATCACTTATATGTGGAATCTACAAAGTTTGACTTTATAGAAACAGAATAGATTGGTGGTTGCCAGGGGCTGCAGAAGGGGAAAATGGGTGATGGTGGTCAGAGGGTGCAAATTTCCAGTTATAAAATGAATAAGTTCCAGAGACCTAATGTACAGTATGGGGACTACAGTTAACAATATGTATTGCATACTAGAAAGTTGCTGAGAGTTAGATTTTAAATGTTCTCAACACCACAATATAGGCAACTATGTGAAATGATGTATGTTAACTCATCTTACTGTGGTAATCATTGTGCAATATGTTTGTACATCAAACCATCATACTGTATACTTTAAACATAAAATGTTATGTCAATTATATATTAAGAAGCTGGGGGAAGGTGGAAGAAAAACAAATTCTTGGAGAAAGTTTAACTCTTCTTAGAACTGTTGGACATATTCTGATTCCGGTCCCAACTTATGTTGAAACCATCAAAGACAGACATATTCACTGAATACTCAAAGAAACATATAAAAGATTTTCTTTAAGTCAAGATAATTAGGTCTTTGAGATGTTCAGAAGTCAGTGACTTTATCTCTAGGGAATCCTAAGTTTCTGACTCACCGCCTTAGGGACTGAAGAAGTTTGTAAAAATAGTGCTAAACTGACTTCCAAAAGAAGCTGAGTCTCTCTTAAGTAAACATCGACCTTAGGGTAAATCATGTAAAACTGGAGTTGCATCCTTGACTTTTATTTATAATGTTTTATTTCCTTGACACTCTCTTAAGAAGATTCATGTAAAGACAAATTGCCTGACAGTATCTATTCTCTCCATTTCTCTCCATTTTTTCTTTTTTAAGAAAGGAAGAGCAATCATCTTTAAAATTGAGTATCTTTTGGTCTCCTCTGAAAAATGCAAATGAAATTCACATTCCTGAGAATTTTTTCTATTACTTAATAGAGTATAATGGTGTGGATGACTTTAAAATCCAGTCAAGAGGTAAGATAATGAGAGAGGTTTTTACTGAAACTATTTCAAAAGAAAAACATCCTATCAATAAACAAAGATTTCTTAGTTGAAATGATACTTGCTGGTGAGATTTTGAAAATATGTGTGCATATACATATATATGTATATGTATATGTGTGTACATATATACATGTGTGTATACACACACATGTATATATGTACATATATATATATACATGTATATATATATGTAAAGGAACAAAATACAAAAACCCAGGCATCATCTCTAAGATCAGAATATTGTTTCAATTTTGTTTAATCCCAAAATAGTCCATGGAAGAGACTATTGAGGAAGAGAAAGTTGCTTGCAATGTAACAGACTCGTAAATAATAAACTAATGACTAACGTATTCAAGTAACCAATTCACTAAAATCTTAAGTAAAAATTATGTGCAAATCATCTGTTGAAAGAATCCATAGTGATTTATATATTATTCGTGCATAAATTATGCTTAATAAGGGTTTGAGGAAACGTGTAATGAAATGTGTTTATGATAAAAATAGGATTAAAAACAAAAAAATATGTAACAGAGGGCAGAAGTAATTATAATCGTTAGTCCGAACCCCAGGTGGCAAAGGCAAAAGAAGAAATTTAAAAATTTTTTGAGTTCTCATTTATATAACAAATCAAATTGCACTATCCTAGACCTTAATGCTCCACACTAGGTTAAAAAAAATCGGGGCCTGTATTTCATTTAAATTCATTATTGTGAATAATGTCTTCATAAGTAGAAGGCAATGAATGTCTTCAATGTTGTAAGAAGAGGGAAATATATTTTATTTGTGTAGTTTTCATGTGGATCCTTTATGAAAGTTAATTGTGTCATATTAAATTATGGTTTTATAAAACAATTATAAATTAGTAAACATGGTATAGTGGTGAAAATGGGGACTTGAGGATCAAAAGTAAGGGTTTAAATCATAGTTCTAGTATTTACCAACTATTAGATATTGAAAATTTTACTTCACCTTTGAAATCTCAAATTAATTCCTCATTGATAAAAATTTCATAATAATATTTGGGTTATTTTGAAGATTAAATGATAAAAATTATATGAAGTGCTTCATACTAGGACCTCTCATGTTGTCAATTACTCTTTATGAGCTAAAATAGCACATCTTTCCTTGAACCATATTAATTGAAAATTAGACTTTATAAAATCTATAAATTGAGAGTTGGCAAATCCATTAATCTTTGCACAGTATCAATGGTTTTAATTGATCTTTATAGAAGAGTTGAAGAGGATAACAAGACTATTTCCTATAATGAGAATTTACAGTGCATATGCTATATGTTCTTCATCAAAAAATCTTAGTACTTTAAACATTAGATCTTTAAGTAACTAAGTCAATAAAACAAAAGAAAAAACATAGAAAGTTAGAGGTCCTTCTATAGCATTAAAGAGTTTGACTTCTGGCTTGGGCAACAAAATCACAAACTTTCCTAGGTCTATTACAACACTAAAACCGTGCCTGAATGAAGTCTCAAAGCATTAAACCAGAGTGGTGATTTCTTATAAAAGAACAGGGGTTGGGTGAGAGGGATTAGAGGATTAAGCTTTTACATTTTCAAAGACAATTCTGTTTTAGGAATCAATGCTCTGCAGTCTCCTTTGATACATATGATTAAGTCAAGAACTCAAGTTCTTTTTCTTGGTATACCTCCTGAAAACTATAAACACTGTTACCTGGATGATTTTAAGGGTAGGGATATAAACGCCCTAGATCCACCAGAAAAAGCAGTTTCCTATCGTTAACTGGACAGGGCACACAAGCACAACGCAGGCTCATTATGTAGTCTCTAGATATCTAAGACGATCAGTGTACTATTTACATTATTTTAACATTTTTTGTGACAATTTTCCTAACAAAATTGGGCACCTGCTTCAGTATTTTTCTCTATTTTATATTTTTTTCTCTATGCATATCTATCTTAGAAATTTGGGTAATTCAGAAAAGTAGAAAAACGGTCTTTAAGATAACCATTGGTGTTTTTGCTATTTCTTTCCAGTCTTCCTATTCTGTCTAGGTTATTCTTAGTTTTTGGTTTTGCAAACAATGCTGTAACTGTTGTTTTGTTTCTGTTAACATGTAATCATTTTAACATAATTGAAACATCATTTTTGTGCTTATACAAATTTGTCACAAATGTCTTATTAATAGGTGCATAATGATCCATCAAATGAGTGTATAATTATTATTTAATATTTCCTCTGTCATTAGCCAAAAAAGAAAAACTGTTCTACAAACAGGAACTATCTCGACTGTTATGCATACCATATTTTCTAAAAGTAATTTGAAATGCACACCATATTTTCTAAAAGTAATTTCAAAATAGCAACCAATCTGTAGGAGATGTTCTAGAAAAAAAAACGACTGTTGATTTGATTCATATCTTGCCTGCAAAAACTTTACCACAGGCTCCAAAGGACTGATGCTTCTTCAAAGCCTCTATAAGAATTTTATTTCCAGATTCAGAGTATGTTGCTATATATGCACCTACAGCCAATCAAATTCCAATCTTAATACCAAATAGAAGTATATCCTGGCCTATCCAACCCTTCCTATACTCTACATAATGTGCAGCCACAAAGTAGAGTGAAGCTTTAATTGAATGAGTCTTCCTTTCCATAGCCAACAGATATATAAGAATTCTATTATCCTGATTAATACGTCACACCATTAAAAACTGGAATTTTCATAGAAAGCAGCATAAGCTGTTAGCAAAAACTACCACAGAGAGAAATGGCAAATCCTATACCAGAAACACTGCCAATGTATGAAAACACTTAGTAGAAACTCATCCATTGGATCAACTTTTTCCCCGCTAAAGATATTTTTAAAGCAAGGTAGAATTCCTTGAGGATAAAAAGCTGTTTTCAAAATTACGTTCTTTATTAAACATAAAGAAGATCACCTACTAATATCTACGCTTTACATTTTTCTCAAATTAAAGTCATTTGCTCCACGTTCCATACATAGTACACAACCGAGATGCTTGAGCTGACCTCAAATTCCTGTTTTGGAAAATACTAACCCTAATTGCAAGTTCAACAAATGGAAGAGGAATGCTTTTTAGACGAGCAGCAATAAAAAGCAGGGGCTCTTCTGCATGCAATTTGATTGCTTATATATCTAAAATCTAAAGAACACAAAATTTATTGCAACGCACTTACCTCCAACTCTTACAAAATGTTCAGTTTTGCATTGTTTACTATTCAGTTACAATCTTACATTCAGTCAAAGCACCAGTGGCACTCTCCAAAGGTACTAGAGAGAGATGGTCTAAAAGTCCTTACTATTCACGTGAGTTCTGTAAAGCAGCAGCATCAACAACTGGGAACATGTTAATAAATGCAGACCTTAGAATTCACTTCAGACACACTGATTAAGAATCTTTTACAAAGATTCTCTATGTGATTCATCTGTATGCTAAAGCTTGGAAGCACTCCACTAGACAGGTGGTTCTCTTCCTGTCTTCCAGGTGGTTGCACATTAGAATCATCTGGAGAGCATTAGATAAAAATATGCCTGATTCTCACTCCTTAGACAACTTACATAATTTGGGGAAGGAAATAAGCATGCAGTTTTAAAAAAGAGGGAGTATAGAGTAAGAAAATGCAGATTGAATACTGTGTTTTTATATACATTCCACTTATAATTATAATGTTTTTACATACATTTTACGTCTATGAATTTCATTCTCCTCAGAGAATTATAGTGATGATAAGTAATATGTGTGAACATATTTGTAAACCAATGGTATTGTTAATGATTGGCATAGTAAAAAATCAAATAAATCCTTTTACCAGATCAAGCATGCTCTTTCCAAAATAATAATATTCGAAATGAAGTCTGTGAGTCCACTGAATCAGAAATAATAGATGTTTGTTAAAAATGCAAATAGTTCCCTATCTCAGAACTTGTGCATCATAATCTCAGGAATAGAATGCAGAAGCTATATTTTTAATAAGCTACCAATGTAATTATTACAAATAATCAATCCCCTGCCTTATGATCTAGAAGAGGAATTCAAAAAGCTAAACTCACAGCTGTTATCATCTTTCCAGCTAGTGTTGACACACTCGTTGCCCCTCCTGCAATGATCTCTTACTCCATTAACATTGTACAGACTCGTTAAATTCACAGGCAGTTTTTTCTCTTCTGGAATACTCCAGGTATAAAATAATGGAATGGAAAGGACCAACTGGACAGAAATCGAGTTCATTCTACAGGGACTTTCCGAGTACCCAAGAGCTGAAAAACTCCTTTTTGTGATGTGCTTGATGATGTACCTAGTGATTCTCCTAGGGAACAGCACCTTGGTCATCCTAACTCTCCTGGATTCCCGCCTCCATACACCCATGTACTTCTTCCTTGGTAACCTTTCCTTCCTAGACATTTGGTACACAACCTCCTTCATCCCCACAATGTTGATACACTTCCTATCAAAGAAAAAAACCATCTCCTTCACTAGATGTATTATTCAGATGTCTGTCTCCTACAGTATGGGCTCCACAGAGTGTGTGCTCCTAGCAGTGATGGCATACGACCGTTATGTGGCCATCTGCAACCCTCTGAGATACTCCATCATCATGAGTAAGGCACTTTGTATTCAGATGTCAGCTCTCTCCTGGGGACTGGGCTTTCTCAATTCATTGGCAGAAACTATTCTTGCAATACGGTTGCCCTTCTGTGGCAAAAATGTAATTAATCATTTTATTTGTGAAATATTGGCCTTTGTCAAGCTGGCTTGCACAGATATTTTCTTGAACGAGATTGCTATAATGTTAGGTAATGTAATATTTTTGTTTTCTCCATTACTGTTGATTTGCATCTCCTACATTTTCATCCTCTCTACTGTACTAAGAATCAATTCAGCAGAAGGAAAAAAAAAGGCCTTTTCCACCTGCTCGGCCCATGTAACAGTGGTGACTGTGTTTTACGGGACAATCCTTTTCATGTATATGAAACCAAAGTCCAAAGATGCTGTTTTTGAAAAACTGATTGCCCTATTCTATGGAGTAGTCACGCCCATGCTCAATCCTATCATCTACAGCCTGAGAAATAAGGAGGTGCATGGAGCTCTGAGAAAATTGATGACTAGACAGTGGTTCTGGAAGGAAGCATGAGAAACTTACATTTTTGAGTTCATTCACAAAATAATCTCATATAATGGAGGCAACAGCTTTTAATGCAAATGTAACAAAATAAAGATTATATGTAGAATCACAAAATTTGGGAGTTAGAAATTTCAAGATGATTAACTATCTTTTTATGAAAATTACATAAATGTGAGGACGACTGGTTGAAAAATCGAGAGTGAACTTTTAAAAACAAAAAAATTGATGTTTAGCTTCTCTAAGAAAATCCAGTACATACGTCTACTTAACAATAAAACATATGTTTTTCATCCCCCTTTTTGAGAGAACTATTTAAGTTCATGTTTTTCTGGGGGGAGTTGTATTTTTTGTTTGTTTGTTTATTATTAGTTTATGTTTTACCTGTGGACTTGATCTGACCCAAGCCTAATTTTTCAGGTACGTATTTCCCCTTCTTATGTCCCTCCCCATGATTCTCACACCCTCTATGTCCCTCCCCATGATTCTCACACCCTCTACGCTGTGCTCCATTCACTATGTAGTTATCCAATTATATCATGTCTTCATGCCTAAGGACAATAGCATATGCCACTTCGTCTCTATCATCACATTTTGTATGGTTACATCCTAGCACACTCATTAAAGACAATGCAAGTGTTATATTTTCTGCAAATCTTTCCAAAATTTACCTAGAGTTAGTTATCTCCTCTTCCACACACGCTGTGCTCCATTCACTATGTAGTTATCCAATTATATCATGTCTTCATGCCTAAGGACAATAGCATATGCCACTTTGTCTCTATCATCACATTTTGTATGGTTACATCCTAGCACACTCATTAAAGACAATGCAAGTGTTATATTTTCTGCAAATCTTTCCAAAATTTACCTAGAGTTAGTTATCTCCTCTTCCATGTTGCCTTGAATTTCATCTGATATAGCAACTTTTTCTTCACACTATAATCATTTGTTAACTTCTGAAATCTCCCCAATGGCAGAATTCACTGTTCTTTTTATGAAGACCAATGTCAAGATTAATTAAAAAGTAGACAGTAATTACCTGTTGAACTAATCAATTAATTAAAACTTTAAAAGGAGAGTAAGATACAGTATAAGTACTTGATATAATAAAGGGAGATAAGAACATTTGAATTTATGTATTATTTCATTTACCAAAAGACAAATCCAAAAGCTAATTTTAAATGTATAGAAAAAATAAGAGCAAATAAAAGATTGAACAAAATATACTGAAGCGATGATTTGGGCTGGATAAGACAAAAATCACATCAGTGTATATTATTCTCTAATAAGCAATTGCTAAGAAAAATATATCAGTTGTATAAATCCTTCTTAAAGAACATTGACAATTTCATTCAAAAGCAGAAGATACTCATTTAAAAATATTTTTTCAAAAAAGTAACCTTGAAATTGCTAGGGAATAATAACATATAATTGTATTTTTCATATAATAACATCTCACAGCACACATTTATATGTTTATAGTTGAACTGCCTGCTATGTTGTCATAGACTGAGGAGAGTACTTATACTCAAAGGCCACTCAGCAAAGTTTTAGTAACTCAACAGTGTTCAGGCAGGGAGGCATCCACAGGCCGATGATTAAGATCTTGGGTGCTCAAATTTGAGAGGGGTGTAGAGGGAATCCCTGAATAGAACTAAATGGTGTGAGAAGGGCATACCTAGGAGGGGGAAATGGTCAAGTGTGTCAGAATCAATCGGTCTGAAATAGGCATTCTTGAAGTGGGACAGCCTTGCCTAAAGTGTTAGATCTAAATCAACTTAAAAAAAGTGTTAGCATGGGAACAGTGGGTAATGTAAAGCAAAATGGGAGATCAGTTACATACAGGGGTTGAAACAAGTAACAAGCAAACATTAGGTACAATAAGAGCCAGGTTTCTCACTATCAGAGATGGAGTTACAAATATGGAAAAGGGGAAAACTAGTATAAACCCTGTGGTGTTGGATTAGAAGTAGAGATGGTGTGAACTGATGGTTTTCAATATGTATAGATATACAGAGTGATACACATATACATATAGAAAAATAGAGAGATGATGGCTAGATATTAGTATATGTATAAAAATTAATATAAATATAAATGTAAATGTTTGTGTATATATACACACACACTGTATATAATGTATATAAAAATACATTTGTTCAATAGATATGCCCACTGAGAGGGCCTGAGAGCAATGAGATGCTAATAGTAATTGTGCATTTAGTACTGCATTTGTTCATTTGTACTATTCAAGGAGAAGTCCTGTCGTTCCTCTAGAGGAACAAAAATCTTTTTTAGAACCATGACCTTTTTTTCTGATTTTAAGCAACTTGATTATGATGTGCCTTGGTATGGTTTTCTTCGTTTCTTATTCTTTTGATTATTGAGCTTCTTACATGTTTCTTGTTTTCATCAAATTTAGAAAATTTCCATCCTTTATTTTTAGTTATTATTCTGCCAACACTTTTTCCTTTCTGGACTCCAGTTACATGCATATCAGACCACTTAAAGTTGTCTAACAGCAATTAATAGTATTTTCACTTTTTTCAGCCTTTTTTCTCTGTTTTATTTTGAAGAGTTACTATTGCTCTGATTATAAATTCACTAATCTTTTCTTCTGCAGTGTCCAATTATTTTAATTCTATCCCAAGTATATTGGGTATAACCTTGTTAGATGTATTCTTCATTTTTAGATCTTAGATTCTGTATTTTTAAAAAATCTATATATCTAAATGTCATCTATATTTCAAATGAAATGCTTGAGTTTTTCTCTATCTTCTTGACTATATAGGATATAGTTAGAATAACGTTTTAACGCCTTGCCTAGCAATTCTGTCATTTATATGTATTTTCTTAAATCTACTTTCTTTTTTTCAGCTTTATTGATGTATGATTAACAAATAAAAAATGTATTTTGGTGTACAATGTGACTTTTTTAAAGGTATACAGTGTGTTGATTTTATTTTCATCCTTGTGTGAGTTCTGAATATCATTCCCTTTAATCCTCTCAAATGATTCTTTCCCAGGCCCCAGTTAGTTTCTTCACTAATACACCTGCACTAATCACTACTCGGTTGAAGACTCAAGGGGTATCCCCTTACATCTCCAGAGCTCTTTTTCTCTGTAACTTTCTTCTCTCTGGTATCTTGTTCTTGAAAACTAGCTGCTTTGTTCTCTCTGGACTCTCAACTCCATCCCCTAAACTCACTCTCCCTACGTATTACCTAGAAACTCACTCAAAAAAGTAAGCTGGAAAAATTATAGGGCCCAATTTATTTGTTTCTCATCTTACAGGAATCATTGTCCTATGTTGCCCAGTGTCCAATATCTTAAAATTAGTGTTTTATGTATTTTTTCTTAATTTTATTGTTATAGGGAGAAAGGTAAATCTGGTCCCTGTTACTCTATCTTGGTCAGAAGTAGAAATCTGAATACTCGCCACTTACCTGTTTTCCCCAAAGGAATTTTTTTCATGCATATTCCAATATGCATGGCTATGGAGTAAAGATGGAAAAGAGAAAGACTAAAAAGAGAGAGACAGACAGATATCTTGGGATATTTTATGATTATATCCCTAAGTACTGCCATAGTAATAGGCCTAGACTTGTAATACACTAATAGATGTTGCTCAATATGCTTAAATCACAGTAAAATTCAAACTAACTGAAGTTAGTCTAGCCAGGACAAAAAAGATTCAAAAATTGATTGTATCAAAGTGATAACCCCATCATCCCTATTTCATAGGAGAGGAAATTAGACTAGGCCATTTAATAAATTGCCTAAGAACCCTCAGCTTGCTTAGAAGAACCAAATTTGAATTCTTTACTCCAGATCCCAAGTATATTGGTTTTTCTCCTCTACTATAGTTCTGACCAGTTACAGAAAAATATAGCTAACCATTTTATAAACATTTGTCCTAAACTTCTCCCTAGAGAACATCATCCACATCTAAGGCTCAATTTTCATCTCTGTTTAAAGGACTTCCCAATATATAGCTTTAGTCCTGATTTCTCTTCTGGACTTCACAATCTTTTCACCTGGAAGTCTGACCATCAACATAGTCAACCAGTCGACCAACTTACATCCTTATCTTTATGAAGTCATCACACTAAGCTTCTCCTCTCACCCAATCAATGGCTGCATCAGAGTTCTTTACTTTAGACCAATGGAATCATCTTTGATGATTGTTTGTCCATATATAAAATATCCTCAAATCTAATCCTACAACCCTGTAATTCCCATATTCATCCTATCTTCTTCATTCCGTTGCTATCATTGTTTAAGTCTTCACTGCCTCAATGGGCACTGCTGCGATGGTCCTCTAACACATTTATCCCATTCTTAATCAGTCCTCCACAAAACCAGTCTTTCTAACCTAAGAGATTAATCTGATCACATCACGAATGAGAAAAAAGTCTTCATTGATTTTACATTTTCTACAGAAAAAAAAAAAAGACCGATATAAAAGGTTCCTGACAATCTGGCCTCATCAAACCATTTCACCTTCATCTCTTAAATTAATGCTAATCAATAGTCCTGAAAGGGTCTTTCCCTTCCTTTGCCTTTGATAATAAATATTAGTAGCAATTGGCTGCTTATTTTGAATTTATTTTCTCATTTAATTATCACAACCTCGTGATATAAGCATTGCTGTATCCATCTTCCAAATGAAGCAACCAAAGCATAGAGAGGTCAAATTAAGTTTTCCAAGGTCACACAGCTAAAAAGTGGAAAAACAGGAATTCAATCCTGAGTTCTTTGGTTGTAAAGGCTCTGATTTTCCATAATACCACATCACCACTCCTGTAAATTGACATTGACAAGCATTGACATTGTAAATGAGAAAGAGATTACTTTTTTCCACAAATTTTTATTTCTTCAAATAGAATAATATACTTTGTGATTTTAATGGAGAATCGGGTTATCATATATCTTATTTAATTGTGCTAATGAGGATTCAGTATTAGCTGTTCCTTACATATACTGTTACTCTCCTTTCTATTACCTCTACTCCCTCACCCTGCTATTACTCTTTGAGAGGTCATGGATCATTGCCTTCAAGGATTATCACTGGATAATGATTAGCCAATCCTTTGACCCTAATCTACCTACCTGTCTCAATGAAGTTGTCATCTTTTAGACAGACTAGATAAATCTTTGGTATAATTTTCTCACATGCCCTAAAGTTAATTCCAATACATCTTCTGTCTCTTTTTTCTACACCAATGGGCAACCCTCGACCTGGGTCTAAACCACCACAATTCTACTGACTCTGGTGACAACTGCATGATAAAGAGCAAATAAATTTTGCACAGTAACCTCACATTTAGTCATCTGGTCCAGAGGAGATGCAAAAATACTGTACAAGTTGTTGAGTATACATTTTTAAATCTCTTTTATGTTGTGATTTATGTGATAATATATATTTTGACATTTTATACAAATATTTCAATATTTTATATATTTCAATATTTTATACAAATTTAGTGGGTTTGGGGTATTGTAAATTCTGTAATATAGATACCATGTCTTTTATAAGTGCTAATTGGTACATTAAAAGTCATTGATTATTTGTTATATGGAACATACCATTAAGAAACCAGATATCATGGAAAAGCATAATTTAAAAAAGCATAATTCACTGAGATACCCTGTAATTTCTTTGAATTTTCAAAATAATGTCAGTACCCTAAAACAAACAACATACCACTAAACTCTCTGATAATTTTTTTCCTGAAGTATTTACCCTACTTCATTCCAGGTATATTTGTGCAGACCTTTTATATTTGTATATAGACATTCAAATCACACACATCTATCTGCATACACAAACATATCTATACATGAAAAACACAGCTACAGATATATAAAATATGAAATTATCTCCATTAAATTTAGTTATGCTGAAAAAGAGGTTGTATTATTTGCTAACTGCCATAACAAAATACCACAGATTGGGGGGCTTAAACGACAGAAATTTATTTGCTCAAAGTTCCTGAGGTTGGAAGTCCAAGATTAAGGTGTTGACAAGTTTGATTTCTTCTGAGGCCTCTCCTTGGTTTGCAGGTACCCAACTTCTCATTATGCCCTTTCCTGTGTGTGAGCACCCCTGGTATATCTATGTGTGTGAAAATTTCCTCTTCTTGTAATGACACAACTCAGATTGTATGAAGACCCACACTAATAGACTCATTTTAACTTAATCACATCTTTAAAGGCCATATCTCCAAATACAGATACATTATGAGGTACCGAAGGGTTAAAGCTTCAACATAAGAGTTTTGGAAGGAAACAATTTAGCCAAAAACAATCATGATTTAGGTTTAAAAAAATCTACTAGAGTTATATTTACATATTACAAGTATACCTATCATATGTATATGTTACTTCATTTCTAGAGTCTCAGCGCTTGCTTGGTCAAGGAAGAGACTTAGGAAATCACACATCTCATTTAAAATGAGTTATCTTCTCCCATTATCCCAACGTTGTAGTGTATACCGACCATTAACTATCCCTTAATGTTTAGCAATATTATTTGCTACTATGGATTAAAAGAACACACAGAGGATTCCTAATCAGCAATTTTTTCACAGCAGCTTTCACCTCTTTGTTTCGTAGACTATAAATGATAGGATTCAACATGGGGGTTAATCCAGCATATACCAGAGCCATAAATTTATCTATTTCCTGTGAATCTACAGCCGAGGGCTTCAGGTACATGGAGAGAGCTGTACCATAGAACAAAACCACCACAGTTAGGTGAGCTGCACATGTTGAAATGGCTTTGCTTCGACCATCCACTGAGGTGATTCTTAGGATATTGGAAAGGATGAACACATATGAGATACAAATGAGAAGCATCGGCATAGGAAGAAGAAATACACTGATTATCAGCATGATTAATTGCACCTTGGAAGTGTCTACACAAACCAGTTTCAAAATAGCCAGAATCTCACAAGTGAAATGATCGATGATGCTATTTCCACAAAGAGACTGATGCAGCACAGCCATTGTTTCCACCAGGGCGGTGAGGCAGCCCGTCACCCAGGAGCCAGCTGCAATCTGCACACAAACTCTCTTGTTCATGATGATGGGGTATCTCAAGGGGTTGCAGATGGCTACATATCGGTCATATGCCATCATAGATAGGAGCACACACTCAGTGGAGCCCATGGCAAGAGAGAAGTACATTTGAGTGGCACATCCTGAGAAGGAGATAGTGTTTTTCCCTGAAACAAAGTTTGCCAGCATTGGAGTGAGAGCAGAAGAAGTGTACCAGATGTCCAGGAGGGATAGGTTGCTGAGGAAGAAGTACATGGGTGTGTGTAGGCGGGAATCCAGCATGGTGACGGAGATCAGAATAATATTTCCCAGCAAGGTGACCAGGTACATCAGCAAGCACAGCATAAATATGGTGGTTTCAACTTTGGGGTAGCGAGTAAATCCCAGAAAAATGAAATTTGAAATGACTGTCAAGTTGGTCTTGACCATTTTATTCCTTATCGTTCATCTGTCATAGTGAATAAAAGTATACATTGTATATATTTAAAAATTTAAACTCTACTAACTTTCAAGAGGGTTTTGTTAGGAGTATTTTAAAGAATAATCCTAGCAATACTATATTAATTATTCATTCATTCATTCGAAATTTACAAAATACACTATAAATCACTGAAGATCTAGAGCTGAATTATATAACAGCTGCTCTCAGGCAACTCATAATAAAATATAAGACACAGTCAAGTAAGTAAATAATTACAATAAAGTGATATAGGTATGCCCCATGATACTAAACAAACATAGAGTAAGAATCTTAACTCTATATTGGGGGCACTGCACAGTGAGACATTTTGAAAATTAGTTTAATCAAAAAATGCACTGGACCTATTCAAATTAAGGCCCAGGGGAGGTTTTCTGGCAAAGAAAAATTTTTTATTAAAGCTACTACAAGAAAAGATTTTGTTGTGCTTCATAAAGCTGCAAATTATGTAATATAACAGATGGATATGTGTCACACTAGGGAATATAAATAGAAGATACTCAAGAGTCCAATCACTATACTACTACCTGACTTCTGTCTTTAAGTAGGCATTTTGAATATGAAATAATCTCAAACCTATACTTTCTTAGAAAGAAAATTATTTTCAAAGGTATGCATTTTATAATGTAAATCAAATTACTTGCTATATATCTCACAATTGATCATATGTAGAAAGACTCTTAAAAGCTATTGCACTACAAGACAGAGTTCAAATGAAATCAATTACAAATACACAAGCCTCACATTCTCATCTTTCTCTACTTCTCCAGCTTCATCTCCCAACACTGTACCTCCACATGCTGGTCTGAAACAACCAGCTTGTGGTTTCTCATACTTACCATGCCATTTATATTTTTATGGCTTTAACCTAGAGTGTCCTTCCTTCCCAACTCTAATCTTATCTTCCTTGAACATTTTATCCAGTCATTAAAACTGTACACCATTGTTTCGAGGACACTTCATTCTTTGTACATATTTATGTTATTCCAGTGTACCACAGTGAACTATAGTCACGAGAGCTTGCTCCCCATGATAACTATCAAAGTAATAACTCACATTTAAGATTTTTAATAAGACATTGCTGCCTTAAACATGGTAAGTTTTTGGTACATGTTAAAATAAGTACATTTTTACTATAGTTCTCTGTTAACCTAAAAGCCTGAAGACTTCTCAATTTGTCATTTACACCCGCAATCTTATCTGAAACATTAAAGAAATTAGTTAAGAAACAAAGACATGAGCTCTTATCTTTAAATATTTGATATAACAGTGACAGGGAGAAAAGACAATAGCCACTTATACTCTTAGAAGAGGTGGAAATTCTTCCCAAACGATCATTCTCTGGAAAGAATTGAACTGTCCTCAGATTGTGAGCTTGGGGCTCTAAATTCAACCATGCTACCTACTGGTGTGCAAAATTAGGCAAATCACTTGACTTCAGGGTGATCATCCCTGATTTGTGCCGATATCAGAGATCTAGATAACTTCTTTTAAATTCTCCCTCCACCACCCCAATTTCATGGCTTCTCTAAAATTTCTGACAATAACGAAGGGTTTAAGATTTCCTGGTCTCTCTGCTTTCCAGAACCATAATCACCTGCATGCTGCTCCAGTGCTGGCCCACACTGACTGGGATTAAAAAACGAAACACACACACACACACACAACAACAACAACAACAAAACAGCACCTTCTTCATAACCTTTTAAAGTTTCAACCTCCAGCCCCTGGCAAACTATGAAGCACTTTACTGATTATTTCCAAAAAGGTGAATGTTAGACATCTCTGGTCCGTGTTGGTCACACACCACCACCTGCACTGAGGGTTCCTCTACTAGCCTTTCCCCAGCCAGACCTGGTTTTCTGGCTCTGGCTCTGGCTCCCGTCTTGCCCTCTCCTTTCTCCTGTCTTTGCCACTCTCTTGATCTCCTTCTCAGAAACAAAACAATGAAGTCTTCTTTTCCTGTGTTTATTGAGCCTCCACTCATTCTCTTACTGTTATCTCACATATTTATCAGAGTCTCAGCTATCCCAAGTCATTTTATTTAGATATTTTTTCTTTCTCTAAAATGATTTCTGATGACAGAGCTAAAATAATTTAATGTTTTCCTTCTAACTCCCCTCTTTATTTATAAATGTCAGGGCTAGAATAGACTCAGAGAACTTCTAATCCAACCCTCTACATTTTAAAGTTGACAGATCCTTGAAAGAGTTTAATGAATTGTCTGAGGTAAATGAGAAAATGTAGGGTATAGTAACACTAACAGTTCTGGACTATATTCAGGAGTCATTTCTTTAACTCGATATTTTCATGTCGATTAGTATTACTTTTTAAAGTAAATATCTCTATTCTGGTTTCCTGACCAAGCTGAGACCTGTTAGTAAATTTTGTAACTCTGCGAATACAAAAAGAGATTGATAATGTCTCCTCCCGTTTACCTCAGTACCTATGATGAACATCTTCCTTTTATGTTCATGTATGCTTCAATATTTAGAGTTAAAGTTATCTTCAGCATGATCTTTCTTCTGAATCTGGTGCAGTGATTAAAAGAGTAAAAGATTCTTAGTTTTGTAATTATAATAATATTTTATAAAAACTATATTAAATATAGTTGTATAAAGGTATTTTTATTCAGAAGATTGTAGTGAAAAAGGATATGGATGTTCTTGGTTTGCAAAAAATCAACCCAAATCTTGCCTGATTCACAAAGTTTCAATATACATAGCTTCTATTAAATAAAAATTTAAAAAACAACTTAAGAGAAATCATGACATGAAGATTTGTTCTGCCCACATCACCACCTATGATCAGCTCCAAAAAACTTCCAAAGGGTTGTCCCTGGAATCAAGACTATGAAAGTCTCTTGTTGCTATTAGGGACTTTCCAACTCCCTTAACAATTTAATGTTGTGATTCTCAAACATACAGAAGTTAAGAAACTTTCCAGTTCTCAAGGGTGTGATTCTCCAATTTATGTTAACTAATTCAGGACCAAAAATAAATTAGGCAAATATTTTTTAAATTATTTTAAGTCATTTGGCCCAGTAAAAGACCTGATCCTTAATAAGCAGCATTTGTGCAAGCAGAACTGGAGGAGATTATTTGCCAATCCTTCTTTAGATTGCCCTTGAATTATACAGCAAACATTGCAATTAATAGAACTGTAGAAACTCCTTCCCATATGGCCTCTGAGCTCATAAAGTAATCCTTTTTTTTTTTCCAGAAATTTCTCCAAATATCTGTTATTTGAGTAATAGATGATGAAAAACATCCTCACCAAGTTTTTGCATGGCCACAAAGCGAAGAAAGAGCATTGACCAATCTGGTAATTTATTAATATCAAATACTCTTTGAATGGACTAAATTCCTAGTACAATGTTTGTGATTTTATAAAGATATATAGTAATCCCCAATGATGTAGTGCATTAGAATGAGTACTAGACTTAAAAGAGTTATAGACCAAAACTCGGCTCAACTACTGATTAGCTAAGTGATCTTATACAGAGGTGTATTAATTGCATTAATGAACCCCCAGTTCTTCACTCCCTCCTAGGCCCACCTAGTCTGATTTTGGCATTAGGTATGTCACTGAGGCACTAGCAAATATAATGCAAACAGAGACTTGTAAAACATTTACACAATTAGGTTAGCCCTTTCTCTTCCATCTCTGCTCTTGTAGTGAGAATATGTCCAAGTTAGCCAACTGGAAGATGAAATGCACATTAAGCACAACTGAGTTGCCACAGCTGAGACCATCCTAAGTGAGACAGCTATATCAGTCAGTCCTCAACAAATGAATGAGCCCCCAGACAAGCCAACTCACAACTGATTTAAGATGCAAAGATAATCTGGTTAAGATCATCTGACTTCATCCCGATATACTGTGTCTTGTAGAATTTAATAAATGTTTATTTTGGTATGACACTGAGATTTTATAATTGTTTATTATGCTGCAACATTGTAGCAATGTAAGACTGATGTAACAATAGATGCTTTGATTACCTATCCAACATTGACTCACCTGAGACAACATTGACTTTGTCCTTAAAAGAATCACAATTTTGTTCATTTTTCAATCCCATTTTTATCCATAGAATATTCTACTTAGTTTAAGCCTCCTATCTTACTTTTTAGAAGCCTTCTATTTTACTTTTCATATTGAGATATACAATCTGTCTGGAATTAATTTTGTGTATGATATGAGGCAAAGGTCAAGATTTATTTTTTACTATGTGAATACTATTTGACTTAGCATGATTTATTGAAAAGATCTCTTCCCCCACTGTACTGCAGTGTCACTTTTGACATAAACTAATTGACTACTTTTCTTTGGATCTGTTCTGGACCCCTTGTTTTGTTCTGTTGGTCTATTTTTCTGTCTTTGCACCAAGACTACATTGAATTAATGTAGCTCTCTAATAAGTCTTGATTTCTGGTCCTCTAAATTTTTCTTCTTTATATATGGTTTAGCTGATGTTGGCATTCATGTATTTTAGCATATCTTTATCAATTTTCACAATATAGCTGCTGGAATTTTGATTGGGATTGACTTGAACTTACATGTGAATTTAGAGAGAATTAACATCTTTAAATTATTAAATCTAATTCATTAGGAAGATTTATTTTCCCATTTATAGATCTTTTTAAATTTTTTTCAATAATGTTGTATCGGTTTTTCTTGTATAAGTGTCTTGCACACATTATATTAGATTTATTCATATATTTTTTATGTTTTTGATGCTATTATAAATCGTGCTTTAAATTCTATTTTCTACTTTTTTGTTGTTAGTATGTAATGATTTTTCTATGCTAAACTTGCATTACTCATTCTTGCTATATTCACTTAATTCCAATAGTTTGTAGACCATTTGGGTATTCTATGTTCACAGAGCATCATTTGTAAATAATGACATTTTTTTCTTTCTCTCATTTATATTGTTTGTCATTACTTATAGTACTAATTATGAATTCCAGTATAATACTGAAATAAGTAATGATGGTGTGCATTTGTGTCATCTTTTACTTCATTTTTTATTAGTAATAATGATATATATGAACTTTAATACTTTATTATTCATTTTCTATTAGTTCCAAATGTTCTATTTTATTTTCTGTCCCTCTTTTCTTGCTTACTCAGAGCAATTTGTCATTCTCCCTTCATTTTTTTAAACTTCTTTGGAGGAATGCTAACTATATATATATATCCCTGACTTATACAGTTATAATACATGTAATATCATATATTGCTTATATATCTATTATCGCTTCCTAGAAAATGCTAAACTTTTAACTCCACTTAACCACTCCTAGTTTTTTGTGTTATTACTGAGTTTTAATTATATGCATAACTTAGAAGCTAAAAACATTATGATTGTTATTTGTTACATTTGCTATTCATTAGTCTCTGGGCTTGTTATTCTTTCCTATTTGTTTCTGAAATTATTTTCTTTCCACCTGAAGAGTTATCTTTTAGGAATTTCTTTCAAGGTAAGTTGTCTAGAGATGAATGTGTGTGTGTGTGTGTGTGTGTGTGTGTGTGCGCGTGTATTTAGGAGGAGGGGTCTGGAAATGTTTTCATTTTGTTTTTAATTTTGAAGGATATTTTTACTGGGTAAATAATTATTCGTTGGCAATTACTTTCTTTCAACACTTTTAAAATGTTGTTCATTACATTCTAGTATCCATCGTTTCTGTTGAGAAGTCACCTCTAAGCTTTGTTTCTGTTTTTTGTTTGTTTGTTTTGAAGAAAAGTCTTTGTTTTTCCTTTGGCTGCTTTTTATATTGATCTTTACTGCTGGTTTCTGAAATTTTACCATGACGTTCTTAAATGTGGCTTTCTCTTTAGACATTGTAGATCTTCATGAGTTTGTGGCTTGATATTTTTCATAAGTTTGAGAAAAACATACAGTATTAGTCATTTTCTCTTCTACTCCATTTCTTCTTTTTTTCCTTCCTGTGAGTGTTCCGTTATACATGATAGACTTTCCCAACATGTCCCATATAGCTCTTACAGTCCTTGTTGTATTTTCCTTCCTTTTTTCCCTCCATGCATCAGTTTGGATATTTTCTTCTGATCTATATTCCAGTTTGCTAAGCCTTTTTTCAACCTATTTAATCTGTGGTTAAATCCATCTACTTAGGTCTTAATTCCAGTTGTATTTTTCAGCTCCATAATTTCTACTTGATTTCTATCATAATTTCTAATTCTTCAGAGAATTCCTCATCTTGTTGAGGGACATGTTAAAATCAGGTATTTTGAAATTTATGTCTGATAACTTCTACAGTTGGCTTCCCTGAAGGTCTTCAATTTGTCTGTTTTTGTCCCTTGATTCTGTATCTTAGTATGCCTGGTAATTTTTAAATTAAATGCCAGATTCTGTATACCAAAAAAATGCAGAATCTCTGGCTTATGTTTTATTTATACAAAGAGAATTCACTTTATCCTCTTGTAGAAACCCAGAGTAGGGGCTATTGCCTTATATCAAAGAGAGGTTAAGATAATTTAGGAACAAATTTCAGATTTTGTAAGGCTTAGCCAAAATCTGGTTCAACTCCTTTTTAAGATTTAGCCCTCTGGGGTCCGAATTGAGACCCTGAAGTTTATATAAGGGAATTTTCTCTTTCATGAGTTCTAGACTTCAGTGTTGATCCTTCTCCTTCATATAGTTTCAGAAAGGACACCATTCCATAAAGTCAATTGGGTCCTTTTATAGGGCACGGGGGACATTCTCAGGAAATAATTATTAATAAAACTAAAAGACGGATTCAAGGAGACAGAGATAGAAGTGGAATGACAAAGATATAAAGGATCCATTCAACTTCTCTCTTTGTAGTGTGTTCTACATAAAGCTCCCTCCTGCATCATTTCTGAACTTTCAGGGGGAAAATGGATGTCTACTTTAAGTTAAAAGTAAATACAAGATTTAAAAAAAAAATTTAAGGCTAAAATAGAAAACCAAGAATATTTAAAAATCTAAATAAAAACTAACAATTAAATAATGTGGGATTTTAATTAGCATTAAAAAGCTAAAGCAAGGAAACAGAAATAATAAAAAGTAACAACACCTTATAGTTTTCTAAAGTTCTAAAAGAATGTAAAATAAATGACATAAAATTTAAAATAAATTTTGAGAGCAGGTAAAGAAAAAAGATGTAATATTAAAATAAACATTAAAATCTAACAAAAATTTCAAGTATGAAATTCAGACAAGAAGAAATAAAATGATAAAGGTATAAACTTTTTTAAAAGCTGATGGTTACTATAACTGAGGAAAGAAGTATAAATTCCATGTAAAAAAATCAAATGTTTTATTTATACAAAGAGAATTCACTTTATCCTCTTGTAGAAACCCAGAGTAGGGGCTAAAAATACCTAAAAGGCAGCTCTAATAGTAAGGTAACTAATAATAATAAGGTAAGTTAACAAAAAATTCTTCTTGGATCAGCAACATACTTCAAGAATGGAGAGCCAACGGGACAGAGGAAAAGATGTAGTTCTATCTTTATTTGACAAAGTGAATATTTGACAAAGAAGTTATTTACATTTAATTTTCAAACAGCTTTAAAAATCAGTTATTTGGTTTAAAGTTCAAAAAGCAGTTAGATCCCACATACCAGAACATCTTTGTAAAGAAGACTACCACAAATGTTAAAAGCAGAAAAAAAAAAATTTAATGCCTCCTAGAGATAAACAAAAAAGTAATTAAAATAATAGTATTCTAGAACCAAAAGTTTTAATAGTATACAGCTACCTAGACAGAAGACAATCACCATCACATATTTGAATAAACTCCAAATACATTAAATTATTTTAGGAATTATAGTATTAAAAATAAATAATTTTAACTGAGTTTTAAAAATCTAAAACCAAGTTTAATTCTGTCTTATAAGGAAAATAAGGAAGTGTGAACTTGGTTTTAGAAATAATTTTATCAAAAAACTTTGAAGGTTTTAAGACTAGTATAACTTTTTCTTGTCTGGAAATTTCTCTCCCTATTACATTATCCCTTCATTTGCCCTCACAATCAAGCTCATCATCAACAACCAACTACAATCATTAACTCCTAAAACACTGAAGTTTATTTACTTATTTTCAAAGTGCACTGCACCTAAAAAGAATGTTTTAGAGCTTGAAAGGTTTGAGAGATAAATTTAACACAGCAGCAGGTACCATCTATTTGACTCTGGTTTATCTAGCTGATGATCTCCTCACTGAGACTATAAAAATTACCTGTCCCTTTCCCATTTACTTGTTAAGAACTTTTCTAAGTAAGTGTTTTACTGCCTACTTTACATCCTTTTTCCGAAACTGTATATTAAAAGATTAATTCATCATAGGAGTTGTCACCCTGTAAAACATAGATGTGTTTTTTAGCAGCATCCAAGTCATTGAAATTAAGTATCTCTTTAGACTTGGGCTTCATGTACATGAAGAGAATGGTTCCATAGAATACAATCACCACTGTCGGGTGAGCAGAGCAGGTAGAGAACACTTAGTTTCTCCCCTCAGAAGAATGAATTTTGAGGATGCTGACCATGATTGATGTGTAAGAGATAATGATTAATTACAGTGGTGTTAATGTTGTAGCCACAAGCATGATGAACTCATTGCCTCATATATCAGCACAAGCCAATTTCATGATGGCCGGAATTTCACAGGAAAAATGACTGATGACATTATTCCTACAGAAAGGTAATTGTATTACAAACATGGTTTGTATGGCAGAGTTGACAACTCCTATGGTCCAGGACCCAGCTGCCATGAGCACATAGGAATCCTTGCTCATGATGACAGGATATCTCAGAGGGTTGCAGATAGCCACATACCGGTCAAAAAGGCCATCATACTTAGGAGCACATACTCTTTTGTCCCCATAGCCAAGCCAAGGAACATCTGTACTGCACATTTAGAGAAGGAGACGGTATTTCTTTCTGAGAGGAAGCTCACCAGTGTGGAGGGAATGGAGGTGGAGGTGTAGCAGATGTCCAAGAAGGAGAGGTTCCCCAGGAAGAAGTACACAGGAGTGTGAAGGTGGGAGTCCAAGATGCTGATTAAAATGAGGGTGCCATTGCCCAGAAGAATGACCACATACATTATTAAGATTAGCACAAAAAAAGAGTAGCTCAAGCCTTGGGTAACCAGAAAGCCCCTTTAAAAAGAATTCCACCAGAATGGTTTGGTTTGCCCATTCCATTTCACTGTTTCTCTTTTATCTGTAAGATATTAGAATTTGTTAAGACAAAATATGTATCTTACTGTGATTACTTTGAAATGTGTACCAGTGCACAAGTATCACACTCCCAGAGAAAAAATGAATAAAAAGGAAAAAACTAAACAAAAAAGAGAGAAACCAAGAAAAGTGCACTACAGAGAGAAAAGGTATTAATGGAGAGAGGAAAGTCACATGTCTCAAGCTGCACACAATATGCCATGTAATTCATTTAATCTTATCACAGTTCTAGGAGAAAGGTATTAATATCTATATTTTTATAGACAAATAAAGCAAAATATTAAGTAAAGTTGACTAAAGGTAAATACATAGCAGAATTAAGACTCAAACCTGTCTTCCTTGTTGAAGCCTGAGCTTTGTGTCATATTTGTCATCACACATGTAAACTAGGGTATAATAAAAATGAGCATTGTATTATGTATGTGTAACTGTACAATAAACCATTTTTATTGGCTATAAACCACCACACAATAGATCGATGATCCTGTCACTAATTGAAATTATACTGTGTTACATTTAGTATCTGTCTTGCCCAGTAGCATGCAAACTTTATAAGTGTAGGTACTCTTTCTTGTTTACTTTCACAATCCCAGTACCAATAATAGAGTGAACATATAGATGTTAAAAAATATTTTTAAATAAATAAATAAAATCAAAGACAAAATAGTGACTAACATTTCTTACTATGTCAATCCTCTATTACTGTTTTCTTTGTTTGTTACCTAATTTAGCCTGAATAGTGACCCATTAGGCAATTATTATTATTATCACTATTCTTCATCATCCTCATTCTACAGAGGAAGAAAATAAGGCACAGGAAAGTTAAATAATTTATTTAAGGTCAAGATTATATAGCTAAAAAAAAAAAAAAAAAAAAGGTAGAACCAGGATTTTAACCTAAGCCATGTGGCTGCAGAGTACAAGCTCTTAATTGTTCAATTTGAAGAGAACTTGGCTTACAGGCTAGAATACCTTGTAATCTGATTGGCAATACTAACATTTCAAAAGAAATATCAGACTGAAAAACATGATTGATCAGAAAGAAGCAAGATTCCAACATGGTGATTTTAAAGCAGTTGATTTTTGATGCTTTATGTTACGCTAGGAAATTATTCATATCTATGACAATAAATGTGTTGTCATATCATATTTAATCCTTATAATTCTGTATTCTCTTTTCTATGAGAAGTTCTATCTCTTTTTTCATTACTATCATTAACTGATTTTATTTCTTTATAATCTCACAAAAAATTTTCCTGTACTATGTCTACTCCAAAAAAAAAAAAAAGCTTTGATTTATCCTTTCCACTTTTTACTGTCTCATTAACTTAAGTTTTTGTCTTTATAAATTTCTTTAATCTTATTTGGAATTTTCTAATTTCATGAAATAAAAATGAAATTCTTTAACATTTCATCTTTGTCCACTATTTCTAGCTCTAATTAAGGCAATTAAAATACTTTCTGTTTTACTGTAGACAGATTTTGATATGAAATGCTCTTTTCATTGGTTTCAATAATTTTTTTCCTTTTCATTTCTCTTTGAACCTAGAAAATTTGGTGCTAGGTATATGTTTCTTGCATACCATATGATTAGATATTTTTGTTCCATTTTTGTTATTTATTTCCAATTTTAATTTATTATAATAAGAGTACGTGACCTGTAATTACTAGCTATGGACTTTTTTGGGAGCCAATTACTTGATCCATATTGTAAATGTTAACAAAAATATGAATTCTCTTTAAGAGGGATATATGGTTTTATATATATACATAATACACATATATATATAATCAAATTTATTTGAATGTATTATTCAAATCTTTGAAATAATTACTTTCTATCATTTATATTGAATCAATTCTATATAATTATTTGTCATCAAGCTCTATTTGTACATCTAGAATTTTTTTAATATGCTTAACCTTTGTGTTGTTTAGTGTATACCTGTTTGTGGCTGATAATCCTCATAAATTGTGAATGTTATGATTAATTGACTTATCTTGATCCTGTTTTGTACTTTAAAGTTAAATTCTACTTTTAGGATATTTATATTACACTTTTTTTCTTTTAGTTTGCTTTGCCTGCTATCTCTTTGTACATCCTATTATTTTCAACTTTTCTTTTTCACTTTTATACTATACTACTTATATCTAGGTTTAGGTTTTAATCTCTTTTTACACTGTCTGTCTTTTCTGAGAGAATTCAGTTCATTAGCTTTAAATGTAATTATTAATATACTTCATTTTTTCTTTCCATAGACTTTATTTTTATTATTTATTTTGCATTACTGTATTCTCTTTTTCCCTTCTTCTTTACTTTTGCTGGTTGATTAAGTTATCATTCACTATGTGTTTTCATTAACTTGAATACTCTACTCATTTTTTCCATTCCAGATGTGGTTACTTTCTCTTGCTCTACTCTCATAATTTGACTTAGAATTATCCCTCAAACACTAAGTATAGAACTACAAGAATATTTTTATTCCTCCATTTTATCCACACCCACATGTTACTGAGATAATTTAGAAATGTTTATAATTTCTTTATAATATGTCTTTTTGAGAGTTCTTCTTCAGCCCTTACATTATACAAACTTGGATAGTCAGTCTTTTTTTAATTTATCAATATATGTATCTCTGTACATCTACACATTGCTCATCATTGGTTCCTCTTCCTTTCGTTTCTCTTTTATTCTCTTGAGGACTGTATTTTAGTTTATATTTTGGTTTGTTGAGAGTATATTTGCAGAATTTTCCTCATATGGAAATGTGAGTTATTAATATATTATCTGAATGCTTAAATATCATCAAATATCTTTTTTTATTGTGAGTAAAAGTGTATAACTTTTGATCTATAAATTGTACATCTAAGAACATATTTAGGAAATATATATATAAATTATTTATAATGTACAATGTATCATTATATATTATATACAACAAATACATTTATAACTTACATAAGTCTATAAGTCAAAAATGTATACTAGTAATATGCGAACATATGTATATATAAATTGTGACTATTATTGTTAATTTACATCTTTATAATATTCAGTACTTTAAAGTATATATAAATAAAGGGTGTTAAAGACACTCAATGATCAATTTCTGTTTTGGAATTTCCAAACAGAAATTTCCTAACATCTCGCACTATGACCCATTCTTTATGTAGCTATGCACTGATACTTCATAGGCACAAGGTATGATTCATGTCTAATAACATTGCCTCCTAGAGATAGACACTCCTGTAGAGTCTCAGTGGACACACAAATTGGTACATGCTCTATGGAGGATAATTTGGTATTATTTATCAAAATCACAAATGCATACATATAACTTTTGACTACAGATTTACTTCTTGCTAATTGTCACCACTATGTTTGCACAAGTATAAAGTGATTTACATATGAATTTATTCATTAAAGTATTGTTTATATTAGCAGATGCGGAAAAAAATTTAAATTTCCATGAGAAGGGGACATAGAAATAATGGAATATCATTCTGCTGTCAAAAAGAATAAGGGACTATTTTTGTGCATTGATATCAAAAGATATTCAATAAATATTAAGTGGTAAAGGAATATGCAGATGAATTATATGGTAAACTAACATTTGTGTAAAATGATTACATATGTATACATACATTTTTACATGCACATAGAGTATCTTTAGAAAAATAAACAAGAATAGTTTGTTATCTCCAGGAAAGGAAATGGACAGTTTCCAGGAATAGAAGGCAGGCTGTTTATTGTAAACCTGTTAGTACCTTTAAAACTTTTGAACTTTGTGAATATGTTACCTACTCATAAAATAAATAACAATCAAGCTAAAGAGTTCTTGCCTTTGAGATTCATAACCTTTTTCCTTCCACTTTTCTAATGTTACACTATATCAAACCATCCATTGCCATAGGACACGACTACATAGGTTTGAAAATTGTTCTAACTTGTTCAGTATCACACATCACATGGGAACTGCTAAGGACTAACAGGTATTTAAATACAGGCACATTCTCAATACTCAAGACACTTTGTATAGTATCATTAAGATTTCCAGGCCCATATTAATCTCCTGTCCCATCATTGAGCTATAAGCTATTCTTTTACCAGGGTAAGGGTCTGTCCTTCTACCTCATGTCATTTCCTTTCCATTAAATGTGTTACTGCTTTTATGAGCTAGTAAAATTCCTAGAACAGAATTACAGCCAATAAATGTTAGCTATCATTCTTATACATTCTCAAGGTCAAAGAGCCTTCCCTCTTCAGAATCCTTTGTCAATCTCACTTTAAGAGATACTTTGCTCTGAATCTCAGGTCTTCTCAAATTTCAGGACATAATCAGTCTCCTCAGGATGATCTCAAACCCAATCTGATATCGCTATTCTAAATTTCTCCTAACCCCAGCTTTTAACATTCTGTAGATTTTATAAAATTTCCATTTATATATTTTTCAGATTTTCTGGGTTATGGTGTAAACCATTTGAGACTCTACATGTACATGTGGAGGTAATACATACACCTGTAAAAATCATCTCTGCAAAAGCCATTGTTCCATGAGCTTCCTCTATGCTACACAATATTCTATCAAGCACATACCATAATATTATCAAGAGTATAGGCCTTGGAGAAAGGCTTAGCTGAAATGCCATCTCTGCCCCTTATTAACTAGGTGGCCTGGACATGTTTCTGACCATCACTTTCCCCTGCATAGAATGAAGATGAAGATAGGACCTATACCATACATTTGTTGATGATATTACATAGAAGGGTGTATATCATTCAATTAGCACAATGATGGTTCCCGTTGGTAGTGGTATCCTTTATATCTCTCTTTTATGGTTCTTCCTTCTGTTACAGTCTTTTCACACTCTGAACTAGTCACCACTGTTGTTCCATAAGGTCAGGTGTAAGTAGTATAAAAGCTTAAGTGTTCACACACACAGTATTCTTGGATGCCAGCAAATTAGCAAAAAGGAAAAAAATCACCCAAAAGATTCAATTTAATCTATAAAAAAATAGGGTTTTAGAAAGGTGTCAGAGTATTCTATGTTTTAAAACACATAGCTAACTGATTTTGACTAAGATTATTTTAATGTTTTTAGCAGCCCTCTTAACATAAAAAAGAAAAGGAAAAGTCACTCGCTTTTATAATTATAACTTAATAATAGAAAAACAAATATCCAAAATACAGTTGACCCTTGGACAAAATAGGCTTGAACTATGTAGGTCCACTTACATGCAGATTTTTTTTCAATAGATATATACAGTACTATAAGTGTATTTTCTTTATAACTTTCTTAATAACATTTTTTTCTCTAGCTTAATTTATTGTAAGAGTATATATAATAAATAAGAATATATAATAAATATAACATACAAAATGTTTTAATCAACTGTGTTATCGGTAAGGCTTACAATGAACAGTAGGCTATTAGCTGTTAAGTTTTTGGGGAGTCAAAAGTTAGACTCGGATTTCTGCCTGTGCAGAGGTTTGATGCCCTAACACCCACATTGTTCAAGGATCAAGTGTAGTCAAAAACTTTGCATGCAACCACACTACTACAATGCCCAAGTGAATCTCTTTCTAAAGGCTATTCATTGCTTCGATAACTTATCTTTTTCAGATCTCAGAAAATAATTATGTTCAGTTTTTTTTATTTTAATCCAAATTGGTCATAGTATATTCCTCACAGTTTAGCTCTGTAGCACGAGTCCCTATAACAATACCTGGTACCATAGTTCACCTGGTTCTCAGCTGACTAAATCAAATAGAACTGAGTTGTTGCTAGAAGACTTACAAAAACTTGTTTATTATGAACTTTATACTATAGAACATATAGCCTCCTACCTACTGTGTAGTGAGCCTCAATTAGCTAAAGTAGAGAACACAGTGTACAAATATTTTGCAATGCAAGAAAAAGCTACACAATAACAAAAAGTAATTCATACCTGCTGGGCAAATTCCTTTCAGCTTGTTGCACAATTACCTTTGCATACAAAACTGCTCTTTTGGTCTCATAGCTCTTTTTTTTCCTGCTATGTCTCAGTGAATAGTCCCCAAAATTCCATTTTATAATACTTGTCTCTCCTCAGTGATAAAAACATCCATTTTCAAATTTGACACCTTTAACCTATTAGTCCAACTCTTGCTTATAATTGATAAAATTTGTTTCTTTTCTTGGTAATAACTTACCTCCAAACCAAAGGTTTCAGCTCTTTCTAGGTTTCAGTAACAACAAAGTTACAGGTATTTTTATCTTGCTTTTCTACTTACAGCCAATCTTCATGACTCCTCATTAAGTAGTTGAACCTCCACAGAGGCAGCTACCAGTGAGCAGTAGTCATTTTGTCATAAAAATTCATCGATTCATTGACATTTATAGAAACATGATTGTTACAGGTGTGATTACAAGGATAAATTCCTCTAGTTCAGATAAAGTATCATTATATTTTTCTAGTTCAAAGTAGGAAGACAATACTTAACAATAAATTTTAGGAGTAGGACAATTTGCCCCTGAAGCCCAGGTGGAAACTGCTCCATTGTGAAGAACCCCCAAATACCTAAAGAATCTGTTTCAGTCTTTAGGACACAATTTAAATTGTCTTAAGGACCTCGTGAACCTCTATACACAACTTTAAATTGTTTCAGAGGTAAAATATGTATAAAACTTATGAAACTTCATAAATAAAGCCCTGAAGACCTAACTCCAGGAGGCCTATTACTCTTTCATACACAAAATCAGAAGGGGGCTTGTGTATTGTCATCAGTTTCCCCAGCTGAATTCTCCTTTGGTCCCTCAATTTCTCTCCCTCTCTCTCCCTCCCTCTCCCTCCCTCTTACACACACACACACACACACACACACACACACACACACACACAATGAGAGTGGTAACAACCTCACACAAATGTTTAAAGGAAACAACAAAGTCACAGGAACCATAATTGATTATTTACTGTACAAATTTCCTGTTCACTTTATAAATTTTGCTTAAAAGTAAAAGCTGACTTTTTGAATAAACATATTATATTGCAAATATTCTAAATGTAATACATACTCATTGTAACAGAAAACTATTTTAAGGAAGGACGGAAGGAAAGGAGGGAGGAAGGGAGGGAGGAAGAGAGGGTGGGAGGGAGGGAGAAAGAAGGGAAAAGAAGTGAAAGCAAAGCACAAAAAGATATCCTCAGGCAATACATAGAGGGTAAAGAACAAAGCCGAACATAAATTATAAACAACTTAATGATAACCATAGCTTGAAAAGGATCCTGAACTTCATTATAAAAAAGTATAATAACTCAGCATAAAATCATTTGCCTCTCTCTCCTGAGGCACCTTAAGGCTAGACACTTTGGAATAATTTTTTTCTTTTTCTTCTTTTTTCTTTATTTTCTTTATTTTTTAAATTTACATTTAACTAAATAAGTTCAAATAATTTTGTTAGGATAGAATTCTAGAAGTGAAATGAGTAGTTCAAAATAAATGAAGATTTTTATAAATCCAAAGGATAATACTAATTATATTCCCACCAGTGTTATGGTGTTGCTAATTTCTCTTGCTCTTATTATTAAAATAGTTTAGAGTTTTTTCTAATGTAAAGGGCTTAAAGTGATATATCATTATTGCTTTAAGTGGCAATCTTAATTACTAGAGATATTTAACTTTTTTGTCTTAAATAGCTATATCTTCTTTTATATGTATTTTGTACACATGTCCACTACCTATATTTCTATTTGGCATTTTATATATTCTAATCACCTCTGTTTACATGAAATTTATTGCCTACTCAATGAAATTCATAGTAAGAATCTCTATGAATATAAAAATGCCCAAGACACATTCTCTACTTTTAAGAATTCTGTAGGTAGTGAGAAAAATACCCATACAATCAGATGATTTCAATAAAAGGTGGTAATTGCTGCCATAAAAATGATGGTTTAGTGTGCTATGAAAGTATAATTGACAAGTAACACAAAAATCAAGACATAATTTCTAGAAACATTGATACCTGAAATGATTCTTAATTTGTGAGTGAGAATTTGAGAGGCAAAGTAATATAGAGAAGAACATTCCAGGAAGAAGAAACAATAACTTTTATGGTATAAGAGAAAAATAGCATGATGAAGGCAGGAAAATAAAAATAACTCAGCATCAGGGGAACACAAACAGAGAGGTAGATGAGGGTTAGGGGAAGATGAAAGTGAACAAGACCAAAGCAAAGAGAGCCCCATATGCCATGTATAAATCAAGGCTTAGTTACAAATGACAGAATACATTCTGATTTAATGAGAAAGGAATTGTTTCATTTACCATTATTATTAAATAATAATATGGGACTGTTTTCTTGCAATAATTCCTTCCCGGTGTTCTCAGAAAATTGATATTTTCCAAATCACAACTCCTAAGAAAAGTTAACTGAGAAATTGAAAAAATATAAAAGCTTAAAAAATAAATTTCTGAATGGAAAACCCTAGCAGCAGTCCCCACCTTTTTTGGCACTAGGGACCGGAGCTCCTATGAGGATCTAAATGCCTGAAGATCTGAGGGAGAGAGCTGAGGCGGAAATGCTAGCACTGAGGAGCGGCTGCAAATACAGATGAAGCTTCCCTTGCTCGCCCACCGCTCACCTCCTGCTGTGCAGCCCAGTTCCTAACAGGTCATAGTACTGGTCCGTGGCCCAGGGATTGAGGACTCCTGTTCTAGATGCTCAAATATTAAATAAAGCATCAGTGTTATAATGACAGTACAGTAGGTGACTTGCCTTTCTTTACTTCAGACCTTGATTCTACAAATCCTGTCGGGGAAAACCCTCCTTGTCTCCTCCTATGAGGAGAAATATGCACATTAAAAATCTATCTGTTTTAATTAATTTTCTATCAAAAGTTTATAAATCTGATATAAGACTAGGATCTAGATCAGTCATCTCAGAGAGTTTATGGAAGCAGATGGACTTAAGTTGTGAGAAAAAAAAAAAAAATATCCAACATGGCCTGTGGGTTAAACATAATATGCCAGACTCCAGGGTTTTTCTATCTATTTGGAATGCTGGCGTCGGGGGAGGGAATTCTATGAGCTTGTGTAGCACAACTAATAGGCTTTCTTATAGCCCATTTTGTCAGGGTGCAAATCTGATACATCAATGGTCTCAGCCTTTGCTATTAGATTTAATCTGTGAATAATTATGATGAAACTAGAGTAATTAAATATACTTCACAACTGTTTAATACTCCTGCTATGAAAATTGAAAAGTGAACTTGGAAAAACTAAATTAACATACCCCAAATCCCACAAACATTTAACTTTTATTCATGTGCGTAATATATGTTTATCTCCAGCGTGCTCTGAATCCACTGATCCATCTGTATAAAATGGATTCAGCCAAATGGATTTCCCAGATATGTGGGATTCAGCCAAATGGATTTCCCAAATATGTGGCTCACGCCAAAACATATTTCCTCATTCATCTTGGGCTGTTAATTAGAAATGTTCTTCAAATAGAGTAAAAAGTTGATGAAAAAGCCAAGGAAAATCAAAATAATGTCACTTCCTACCTAAAATCTCCCAGGCAACTACTTCCTCGAATCACTAAGGTCACAAAGCTAGTTACTAACAGAGAGAAGGTGTCGAAGCAGGTCTACATGGAAAATCAAGAGCTTGGATATTTTTCTTCTAAGATCTGGAAAAGTATTGGAATTTCCTCGAGATAGCAAAGAAATCTGGCTTCTAAATGGACACTGATATGACACCCTCACCCCCATCCAACCTGATACTCGTCCACATTATTATCTGGACCAGTGGGAGGTTTTCAAACTCAGTTTTAATTTTGCAAGATTTTCTTTTTTTATGTTAAAGCTAACATGTAAGCTGAAACAAAGAAAGGAAATAAAATAAGGATATCCTGATTGATTGCATAGGCTCCGCCTTCAAGCCCCACTTACCCATTCCCTAAGTAGTCCCAAATACTCATCATCCTTGGAGTTCTATAGGAAAAGTATTCTAAGTATTGAACAAAAATACTTTTTAATGGCTTAGGAAGATTTGGAGATTAATGTGAAACTACAGGATAAGGCTCTCCACTGGAAAATGTGGATGTGATGTTTCTGGGTTTCTCTGTTTTACATTTTTCACAACAGAGAGTTTTATTTATTTTGATGAAATAAATTATTTAATGAAGTGTTGCCTATGAAATAGTGTTATATAAAAAAAGCAAATATAAAAAGGTACATAGCAACCAAATCCAATACTGCAGTAAATATATAATATGAAAGACATCGTTCAAAGTGTTTGAAAGTGGCCATCTCTTAGTGTTAGAATAATAAGTGAAGTTTCACTTTTCCTCATCCTACTGGCCTGTATCTTGCAAGTCTCTATAATGAGCATGCGATGATATTGAAGTGCAAAGTCATTATAAAAATTTTTAAATAATATGTGAAAGTGCAATAAAGTAAAAGTAACCAAAATCCCAACATAATTTTAAAGTTTCAATAATATATAATGTGTTCACAATCCAATACTTTTTCCATTCACTTGCTAAAGAAGCTTCTGTTAAATAGATGTTTTACTGCCTCCTTCACATCCTTATTTCTGAGACTGTAGATTAAAGGATTCATCATGGGAGTCATCACCCCATAAAACATGGATATAAGTTTGTCAGTGGCATCCAAGTCATCTAAATTGTGTGTCTCTTTAGACTTGGGTTTCATGTACATGAAGAGAATAGTTCCATAGAATATTATGACCACAGTCAGGTGGGCTGAACAAGTGGAGAAGGCTTTGCTTCTCCCCTCAGAAGTGCGGATCTTGAGGATGCTGGAAATGATAAATGAGTAAGAGATGACAATCAGGAACAGGGGCATCAATGTGAACAATGTCGTGGCCACAAGCATGATGAACTCATTGCCTGAGATGTCAGCACAAGCCAATTTCATGACAGCCAGAATTTCACAGGAGAAATGATTGATGACATTATTCCTGCAAAAGGTCAATTGTACCACAAATGCAGTTTGTACTGCAGAGTTGATAATCCCTGCCAACCAGGACCCAGCTGCCATGGGCACATAGGAATCCTTGCTCATGATGACAGGATATCTCAGAGGGTTGCAGATAGCCACATACCGGTCAAAGGCCATCATACCAAGGAGCACACACTCTGTTGTCCCCATGGCCAAGCCGAGGAACATCTGTACTGCACAGCCAGAGAAGGAGATGGTCTTTCTTTCTGAGAGGAAGCTCACCAGTGTGGAGGGAATGGAGGTGGAGGTGTAGCAGATGTCCAAGAAGGAGAGGTTCCCCAGGAAGAAGTACACAGGAGTGTGAAGGTGGGAGTCCAAGATGCTGATTAAAATGAGGGTACCATTGCCCAGAAGAATGACTACATACATTATTAAGATTAGCACAAAAAAGAGTAACTCAAGCCTTGGGTAACCAGAAAGCCCCTTTAAAAAGAATTCCACCAAAATGGTTTGGTTTGTCCATTCCATACTTTCTCTCTTTCATCTGTAAATAAATATTCAAATAATTTAAAAATAATAATAATAATTTCTTTACTATGGTAAGTCTAAGTTCAGCAATACACAATGTTTGCCATACATCCAATGAGATGACGGATGAAAGAAAACAGGGAAGGGAAAGAAGAGAGAAAAGATAAGGGAGTGAAGAAACAAACAATACAGGAAGAGAAGTACGAAGGACAAGCTCTTTCTGGACCAGCAACTTTGTGAGGTTTTATTCATCTATTACCTCATTTAAACCACACAATTATTATCATTTTTACAATAAAGAATTTAAGTTAAACTACAAGAGTTTGGCCTAAAGTCATATAATTAATAATTAACATATAATTAATATGTAGCAAAGCCTAAGCTAAAACTCAAGCCTGCTTGTCTTCCACAACTATGTTTTTTATGAACTGTAAAAGCAATACTGAATGCATTATATCAGAGATTGGGTTAGTTAACTCAGAAAAAGCAACCTAGTTCCTAGGTCAGGGAAACTCAACAGTAACCCACTGCATATTAAAACACCGAAAAAAGTGTGTCAATCTGATGGGAGAATGGTCAGCAAAAAATCTAACCAATGTTTATGGACTGCCTGATTGCCCCAATACCGAGTGCAATTCATGTAAAGTCCAATAATCTGATGTCTTTTTGTTACAATGTAAATGGCCTTTTTCTTGGTGAGACAGAGAGCAATTTTTAAATTTTTACTTTTTAAATTATCATACAGTATAATTGATTTTGTCTCTTTTAGCATACAGTTCTAAGAATTTTGAAATATGTGTAGATTCATGTAACTATCACTACAATCAGGACACAGAACTCTCCTATCACCCTAAAACTCACTTGTGCTATATACCTTTATAGCCATCCCTTTCATCCACTCATACATCCTAGCAAAGACTAATATTTTTTATCCCTCCAGTTTTACCTTTTTCAGAATGGCATATAAATGGGAATATATGCGCCATTGGTGTCTGGCTTCTTTCACTGAGTATAAAGCCTCTGAGATTAATCCAAGTTGTTATTGCTGAGTAGTACTCCATTGTATGGATGTGCTACAGTTTATTCAATACCTGTTTTGAATTTATAGCTGCTGTAAATATTTATGCTCAGATTTTTGTGTGAACCAGGTTTTCATTTTTCTAGAGTAAATATTCAAGAGTGGTATACTGGATGATATGAGATATGCATATTTAAGTTTATAGGAAACTGCCAAACAGTTTTCCAGAGATGCTATATCATTTTTGCATTCCAACCAGAAACGTATGAGTTCTAGGTGCTTCCCATCCTCATCAACACTTGGTAATGTTAGCATATATTTTTTTACACATTCTAATAGGTATGCAGTGATATCTCATCACAATTTTAATTTCCCTAATGACTGATGTTGGGGGGGGGTTGCCATCCTTATATTCTTTTTAGAAAAATATTATTCACGTCTTTTGCCCATTTTCAATTGGATTGTTTGTTTTCCTATTGTTGAGTTTTGAGATGCTATATATATTCTGGCTATGAATTATTTATTAGATATATGACACATATATTGTCTATAAGTCTGTGACTTGTCTTCTCATTCTCCTAATGCAAACACCTTTAGTTGCCATTTTAATTGGCTGCTGCTTAAGCCCAACTGAAAGAAAGACTATGACCAAACAGACACCTTCTAAAAGTTCTTTGATCTCTCTCACCTTGGGTGATTCCTCAGGGAAATAATCTATTACCACCATGCAGGGATCAGAAAGGGTAGGTTTTGCAAAGATCTTGACTCATAAATTCTCAAGCCATTCCTTTTTATTTTTCCTCAGAAATAGTGCCTCTCCACCTGCCCTCCACACACACACAAATTTCAAGTAATATCTTTGTTTAAGGACACAGAATTCATTGAAAGTGCCCTGATTCATTCACAAAACAAATAGGCACTTAACATATAGACCATTTCTCCTTATTCAGGAAACTCAGTGAAAATTTTAGGTCTGAATTGAATCCTTTGGACATATTTCACCTAGCTTCTAATTAATAGGGTGCTTCTCTTTCATCCTATTTTGTCCTTATTTCAATCAATTCCACATTTATACTTTGGAATTTTTTTACGCACTAAAGATTCATGCTTCTTTTACTGAGTCCCAGACTCACCTTCTTAATACTAACCACCCAAATCCCAATTTCCTGGTAAGTGAAAACTGAGAAGCAATTTCACTCTGCAAGCTTACTTTGTCTGTTGAAGAGAACATGCATTTTTAAATAAAACTGAGATTTTTACTGACATGTAGATGTGCTTCAGAGCTATGGATATACCCCAAAATTCTATGAACAATAGAAAACATCTAAGCATGAAGACACAGGATGTTAAAAATATTACAATACAATAAATACAACTATACCCTCTACAGCCCCAACCACAGAGGATAGGCAGCTATCCAGTTTGGAGGGAAACATGCTCTGACATGGCTTTCAGAGTTCACAGGAGGAAGCTCAAAGCACTACCAAACAAGAAGGCTTGGGGCAAGTCCGTGCTGCAGAAACAACTACAAGGGACTCGATCTCCTGTTTCCCTAGCTTTGCTTCTTCCCAACCCTACCCTGCCTTGGGGCCTGCACCAGCTAAAAGCTATAGCTTCAGTCCACACTGCTCCACTTAGTTCTCACCAAAAATCTTTCGTTAGTGGATGGGATCAATGAAAGCCTCTGGCTTTGTGCAGAACACATGGACACTCTATATGGTTTCCATATGGCCAGCAATGACCTCAGCACCAGGGTCCCACATCCATGCCCCCTGTGCTTACAGGGTCAGTAACTAGCCAGATGACCTTGGGCAATATAAATAACTTTGTTTCTCAGCATCCTTACCTATAACAGGGGATTTTAATAGCTTCATTTTAGTGTTCTTGGGAGAATAAACAATGCTGTAAAGCACCAAGCAAAAGGTAAGTACTATTTTTGGTGTCCTTCATCTTTCATTGATTTGTTCTTTTTTCAGGTTCTTTTACATTTCTGTCTTGTTCCATGTTCCTACAAAAGTATCTTTAACTTTTTACAGTCAGACTTGTTCAGGTATCTGGTCTCTTCTTACCCAACCAACCTACTAATTTTCATCACATCTACCGTATGTCTCATGGATGCCCATTATATTAAACTCTAATCACTCTGAAATGAAGAATATTATACTACTATAGCAAAAGCCAATGCCATTTAAAACAAGGAACTCTCAAGTTGACACTATTTTAAAGAAAGGCTATTTCAATTCATTCATCTAAAAGTTAAATGAGAGTATGTGCATGTGCGTGTCTGTGTCTCACAAATATTATGTCTGAAGTTATCATAGGAATACATTACCAATAACAATAAAAAAAATAAAATGCTCAAAACAATTCCCGAAATACTCATGGAAACATAACTATGAGAGTTAAAATTCTTTCCTGTTAGCTAAAAACTCATTGCTCCTCTTCATTCCTTTTTTACACAGATCAACAGATGTATTCAAGAATAAGGAATAGTGTTTTCCAAATAATGCTCTTATTGAGAGGCTCCAGGACAGGGACTATCTGCTCACAATAAGCACTGGCCAAACATTTGCTAAACTGAAACCAAAGATAACTGAATTGGTGCTATGAGGTAAACTGCTACAGAATAAAAACTTTAGTGACAGCAGCCTACTTTACATTCTGGATCAAGGGTGCAAATCTGCCTATTATACATCAACCTCATTGGACTGGTGAGAAATTAAATCATTAGACATGTAGACACTTGTACTGAACCAAAGAACAGGAAACTATAGTCTAACTAAATGAATCTTTATTCCCAGTAAAATAAATTTAATACCTAAATATCCATCTGTTTTTGTATATTTGAATTACATTGGATTTCAAATTACTCTTTTGGTCATATTTTTCAATTTTTCTTCATTTTCTCACTATAGCCAAATAAATCCTCTTAGACTTTTTCTTCCTATTCTCTGTAGACTCTCTATGGTAAGAAATATTCTATCCTTAAAACATATGGCCTATTTCAACTCAGTTCATTGGACTAGCATGCCCTTGAATTTGTGTTATTAGTATGTTTTCAGCAATTACCTCTAAATAGAAGGTCGACTCACCTCTTAGATTGTAAAACAGGTTGTTTTGCATTGATCTTCTTTTTGCAGCCTTTTGTACAAAATTTTCCATGAGGTTAATGAATTTCTGAAGGTGTTACCATGGAGGAGCCACAGTGTCACAGGACTTCATACCTGAAAAACATTGATGGCAAAGAGACTATTTCAAAATTGTTTTAAAGCCTTATATACATTATAACCAAATATGATTGATTAAAAAGGACTTCATTTTGGATCTGCTAGTTTAAAAGCAAGAAGAAAATGAATGTTTGAGAATATGGAAGATTTCATTTGCCCTTCAAGGCCAGTTGGAAATACTGCCCCATTGTGAAGATCTAGGAAATCCTCTAAAGAATCTTCTCAGGCTCAGGAACGCCATTTAAATATTTCTTGCTCTCAGGGACTCATGCAATTTTCTCAGCTATAACTTTAAGTTGCTTCAGGGGAAAGATGTTCAAACTTTGAAAACTACAAGGATAATCCCCTAAAGACTTAATTATATTAGATCCATTACTGTATTTCAAATAATGAATCAGAAGTCTTAAGGATGTATCTTATTTCATTCTCAGTCTATTACCATACATTGCTGGAATCCTCAATCCAAACATATTCTAATGGCTTTGTCCAGACCTTTGTTCTTATGATAGTAGAGTAGAAAGAACTCAATTAGCTACATTAATTCTCAGCTATTAATAATAAGAATAAAAACTTATAAAGTTCTAGGCATGGTTATAAAATTTCTATACATATTGTTATTTAATTCATATTTGTTAAATTAGTGAGCAAAAAAGGGTTTATTGTACAAAATAATCTAAAAATTATTGCATTTTACTCTGAAACTCAAAACATATGTGTCATGTGAACATGAGTAGAATTTTGAAATTCACAACAAATTCAGAAACTTTGAAACCATACAATGAAAATGTAAAAGCCATCAAGCTATTCAGTTTTCTTATTATAACTCTACAATTTGATTTGTAACTCAATCCCACTCCATATTTTAGGCATCTCTAAAAAATTCACCTAAACAGATATACCTATCACTAAGATTAACTGGCATAAAATTACCATCTAACTAACTTAAACTAATTAGGAGATAAAGAGGAGATTATATATATATAAAAAATCTCAGGTGCTCTCAGCCATATTCCGCTGCTATAGGGAGGGCTCTGTTTTTATTAAACTACTTCACCCAAATAATGAATGCAATGTATTCATCCCAAAACCATTTACCCAGGTAAAAGAGACTTTGACTAATGGTCTAAAGATAATGGGTTAAAAATCAGCACTGAACAGGAAACAAGTTAAAACTGGATGTTCAACATCATTGTTTCTGAAGTTTAGTGACTTGATCACAAGAAATTAATTCCCAAATATCTTAGATGCTGGTCTGTCACTGTATCTAAACTTCCTTCTCAAGAACGGAGCATTTTACCTGTTTTTTCCTTTCTTCTCTCCGAATTACAAGAGATCCTCAAAATCCTATATCCAACATTATTTAAGTGAAGTACCCAAGTAAATCACATCAGAACAATGTTTCCAGAAAATGAAATTATTCTTTTACTTTTTTGGCAGAGAAGTTTTAGTTACTATTTTTTCTGACCTATCTAGGACATGGGACATAATTTTATGAAGGTAAATAAAGCTGCCCACCAAAAAAAAAAAAAAATTAAGCCATAGTTATCTGATCTGTCATCACCTAGGATGTAGAAAATATTCCAATGGGCATGCAATGCAACTCAGCTTCAATGTGTACTCTCCAGACCTAAAGCAATTGCTTTAAGGGTTTAAATTGAGATTTTACATTTTTTTTACTATGAGTTAAAGTTTCCAACATAATTAGACACCTGCCTCATTTTTTTCTCTTTTTTAAATTATATTTTTTTCTGTTATCCATATGTATTCATATTTATTTTAGAAACTTGGACATTTCAGGAAAAAATCATGGTTAATTTATTAGATATATCTTTCCAACCTCTATTATGCATAAGCTTTCTTGGTATAAGCTTTGATTTTGCAAATGCTGAATACTAGTTTTTGTTCTTTCACTCAACCATGTTAATGTTAAGTATTTTTGTATTAATACAAATTCTTCAAAAATATTATTTAATAGTTGTAAAATAGTCTATTAAATGATGTACTGTGACTTCATAATTCCCCATCATCAAAATAGACAAGTATGAAAAACTAGTTCAAAAGATAGCAGGCAGTGATGGCAAAATTATCTAAAACTCTAAGTCTTATGGAAAATAGAAATTTGTTAGATAATATCCACAGTCTTAATTGTTTTCATTCCTTTACCCAAATAGATTATGGGACTCCATTTTATACAAGTAAACAAAAATGATGCAGGAAATATTTCAAATACAAAGGTATTCAATATAGTAATTTTTTTAAGGATGAAACACTTGGAATCTATCGATTGCTTCTTAAAGGAGTTACTCTAGCATTGCAAAAGAAATACAGATAATGACCTCTACTCATTTAATTCAATTTTTAAGTATCAAAAGAGATGAGTGCAATATAAAGATGATATATTATTAAACTGTATACTTGAAACCTATATAATTTTATTAACTGACATCACTGATGAATTTAATTTTTAAAAAATTTTAAAAAGAGAGAAAGATGGGTGCTTTCCTATAGGGATGTTTGCAAGTAAAATCTTGTGACAGCAATCATTTTGGGGCTATTAGAGTACCAAATATACTACCTTAAACTCAGCATAAAGTAATTATTTTCTGAAAATAATTTCCAAATAGAAATAAACATTTTAGAAAAGTTTAAAAAGAAGAAAAGCATTTGATCTGATTTGTACCCTCCCTCTCTACAGCTTCAGTAGAGATTCCAGACTACTGATACTTGTTCAAAGCCTCTATCAGAGTTTTATTGTCAGACTAAGAGGTTGACTATGCTTTTACAGTAAATCAAATTCCAGTCTTAAACGGTACTGAACAGGAGCGTATCTAGGCCTATCTATCCTTTCCCCTCTCTTAGTATGCCTGCATAGTTGGGCACAGCTTGCATTGAATAAGAGTCCTCCTTTCTATAGCCAACAGAATTATAAACTGCCTTCTATGCTGACTAAATGGTCTGAGCATTGTTTTCTTAAGAAGCAGCATAACTTGTTGGCAAATGGCTATCACAAGGCAAATCCTGTATCATCTCCACAGGCTTTGTTTGAAAATGTTAAATAGTAACCCATTCATTAGATCAATTAATTTATTTATCTAGCGATATATTTTATGGCTGTGGTAGAACATCATAAGAATGCAGAGCTGTTTTTAAAAGGATTCTGTGATTCATTTACTATAAAGAGGAAGATCATTTGCTAATATTTATTCTGAAAATTTTTTTTCAAATTAAAGATGTTGTTACATGCTCTTTGGTACACAACCCAGGTGCTTTAGCTGACCCCAAATTCCTTCTTTAAAAAAATATTGGCCCTAACTGCAAATTCAACAAGCTGGATGACTTTCATATAAACAGCGATGTGCAATTTGGTTACTTACACATCAAAAATCTAAAGAACATGAAATTGTTTGTAATACACTACACAAAAGTCTCACCTCCAAGTCTCAGCAGAAAGTTCAGCTTCACATTGTGTACTATCTAATTACTATTCTACACAGTTGAAGCACCAATGGTGCTCTCTAAGGTATTGGAGAGAGACCATCTAAAAGGCCTTGTTATTCATGTGTGCTCTGCAGAAAAACATCCATCAGCATCACTCAGTAACATGTTCATAAATGCAGATCTCAGAGCCCACCTTAGCCTCACTCCATCAGAATCCATATTTTTCAAAGATTCCCCCAGATTCATCACATATATACTAAAGTCTGAGAGACTCTCCACTAGATCGATGGTTTTTATCCTTGGTTGCACGTTGAAATCATCCGGAGAGCATTATTATTAAAAAAAAAAAAAAAGATGTCTGATTTCTACACTTTAACCAACTTATATAAATTTTGGATGACAATAAAGTGTAGTCAAAAACACATGAGATTTAAAATCAGAAAAACCAAATTTGAATAACTTACTATGATTTTATATAAATTTATTCTCTCTGGATTTCATTTTCCTCAGAGAATTATAGTGATAATAAAATAAGTAATGTGCATAAACACATTTGTAAATGATAAAACTTGAAACAAATGATATTGTTAGTGTTTGTCATAAATATAAAATCAAATAAATAATTCTTCATTGAAAAAAATACAGCATGCTCTCTCCGAAATATTGATTTTAAAGTGGGCTCTGCAGATCAGCTGCATCACAAATAACAGATGTTGTAAAAAATGCAAATCATTCTTCTCTGTCTCAGATCTTGTACATCACAATCTCAGGAAACAGAATATAGAATATTTAAAAACTTGCATTTGTAATAAGTCACAGTTGCTCTTTTAGCTAGAAGAGGAATCTTACCAGCTAATCTCTGTTACCACTATTCCAGCTAGCACCCATATAGTTGTTTGATTTCCTGTCCCAATTACCTTACTTTCTATAATATGGGACCACTCATTTAACTTATATGCTGTTTCTTTTCCTGTATTGTTCCAGGTATGAAAAAAAGGAAATGGAAAGGGCCAATTGGGCAACTGGAATTGAGTTCATTCCGAAAGATCTTTCAGAGTACCAAGACATTAAAAAACTTTCTTTTTGTCATGTGCTTAGTGATGTATCCGGTGATCCTCCTGGGGAACAGCACTTTTATCATCTTAACGCTCCCAGAATCCCGCCTCCACAGATCCATATACTCCTCCTTTGGCAGCTTCTCCAACTTGGATACACATCTCTTTTGTCCCCTCTATGCTGACAAACTTCCTATCATAAAAAAGTTCTCATTCACAGTTCGTATTATATAAATGTCTATCTCTTTATGTAATGGGGTCCACAGAGTGTGTGTTCCTGTCAGTGATGGCTGATGGCATCTAGAAGGCCATCAGCAAATATCTGAGCTAGCCCATCATTATAAACGAGGGACTTTGTGTGTTTAGATGGGCAGCTATCTCCTAAAGATTAAGCTTTCTCAAAGTACTGGCACAAAATATACTCACGTTACCAGTGTTCTTTTATTGAAGAAATAGCATTAATAGTTTTTTTATGAAACATTTAGCTGGCCTACACAGATTTTTTTTTGAATGAGAGTGCCATAATGTTGAGTGCAATGTAATAGTTTCATTTGGTCCATGACTGCTAATTGCTGTTTCCCATGTTTTCATATTCTATGCTATACTAAGAATCAATTCAGTCAAAGGAAGAAAAAAGGCCTTTTCACCTGTTCAGTCCACAATAAAAGTGATAATTATGTCTTATGGGACAATCCTTTTTTTGTACATGAAGCTGAAGCCCAAAGACATGACTTCAGACAAACTGATCAATTTATTCAATGGGATAGTCATCCTAATGGTCAATACTATCATCTATAGCCTGAGTAACAAGAAGGTACAGGCCTGAAGCTATAAGACACTCGTTCTAGAGAAAATGATGTGAAACTCATATCTCTGAGTTCAGCTGCACAAAAGAAACTCATGTATTTTGAGGCAAGGATTTTAAATACAAACAGAAAAAAAAGGTCAAATGTTGAATCACAGAATTTCAGAGTTAAAAAGAAATTTCAAAAGCAATAGTCCAATTATATCACTTTCTGAAAATGACTGTGATCTCATAAAAATGTAGGGCTACATAGTCTATGAAATGCAAGTAAACTTACGGGAGCAAGACCAAAAAAAATTAAATTAGGCCTTTCCCCATGCCCTGAAAAAAATACTACCACAAATAGCTACCTAACAAATAATACATATATTTTCAGTATTCTTTATTTTGAATACTTTTGATATATTTGTTTGTTTATGCTTGGTTTTGTTTTTTCATTTTACCCAGAGACCTCATCTGGCCCCAACCTACATTTCCAACTACATCTTTTACCTTCATGTTGTTCCCTGCCCATGTTGCAATATTGTGCGCCACTCACTGCATAGTTACCCTATTATTTCATATTCTTTCGCACCTAAGGAATAGCACATGCGATTTCCCCTGCTTTGTTACATTTCTCTTTCTTCTCTAGTGAAATCTAACAATAATGAAAGAAATAGGTCAAGTGTTACATCCTCTGTAAAGTTTCCCAATACTCCCTTGAGTTAGTTATTCCCTCCTCCATGCTGCCCTGACCCTTACCTCCTACAGTAATTTTTCTTTTATGCTATAACCATTTTTTAGATTCTGAAACCTAACCAATGGCAGAACCATGGCTCACTATTTCCTGTATGAAGTACAACGCCAAGTTAATTAAAAAATAGTAGGCAATCATTAACTGTTTAATTAATTTAAATTGAAAATGAATAATAAAAATACAAATATCTGAAATGCCACACAACAAGATAAATGGACATTATATAGTATTTCATCCTCCAAACTACAATTCCGAATATTTTTGGAAAATAGTAGCTAATCTTTAAATGTAAAGAAAAAAAAGATAAAGGACTGAATAAAATATACCAAAGAACTCATAAAAATTTCCCCTTTCAGTGATTATTGAGTTATAAGGTACAGTGGTGTTTTTTTTTTTTTAATTAAATTCATTGCAGTGACACTGATTAATAAAATTATATGTTTCAAGTATACAATTCAATAATACAACATATATATATTGCATTATGTGTTTACCACCCAAAGTCAAATATCTTTCTGTCACCATATATTTGACCCCTTTTACCCTTATCTATCCCCACCCTGCTTTCCTTCTGGTAACCAGTAAACTGTTCTCTGTGTCTATGTGTCTCTGTCTGTCTTGTTCGTTTGTTGCTTTCAGTTTCATATCCCACATATGAGTGAAGTCATATGTTTCTTCACTTTTCTGGCTTATTTTGCTTAGCATGATAATCTTAAGACCCATCCCTGTTGTCACAAAAGGCAGTATTTCATCTTTTCTTATGGTATATATGTACTATATCTTCTTTATCTAATCACCTACTGGAAACTCAATTGTTTCCATGTCTTGGCCACCGTGAATAATGCTGCAATGAACATCGGGGTGCATATATCTTTATGGGTAAATGTTTTTGAATTTTGGGGGTAGATACCCAAAAGAGGGGTTGCTGAGTCATGTGGTAGTTCGATTCTTAATTTTTTGAGGAATCTCCATACTGTTTTCCATAGTGCCTGCACCAATGTACATTCCTACTACCAGGTGTATGAGCGTTCCTTTTTCACCACAACTTCTCCTATACTTGTTATTGCATGTCTTATTGATAATAGCCATTCCTACAGGTATTATGTAGTATCTCACTGTGGTTTTAATTTGCATTTCCCTAATGACTAGTGAAGTTGAGCATCTTTTCATATGTCTGTTGGCCATTTGCATGTCTTCTTGAGAGAAGTGTCTGTTCAAGTCCTCTGCCCATTTTTTAAGTGGATTGTTTGTTTTTAAGTTGTTTAAGTGAATTGTTGTTGAGTCGTGTGAGTTCTTTATATATTTTAGATATTATACCCTTATTGGAGGTGATGTTTATGAATATCTTCTCCCATTCAGTTGGTTGCCTTTTTGTTTTGTTGATGGTTTCTTTGCTATTCAGAAGCTTTCTATTTTGACATAGTCTCATTCATTTATTTTTGCTTTTACTCCCTTACCTTTGAGGTCAAATTCATAAAATCCTTTCTAAAACCAAGCTCTATGAGTTTAGTATTATATTTTCTTCTATGCAATTTATTGTTTCAGGTCTTATATTTAGGTCTTGGATCCATTTTGAGTTAATTTTGGTGAATAGTGACAGTTAGCAGTCTAGTTTCATTCTTTTGCATGTGGTTGTCCAATTTTCCCAGCACCACTTATTGAAGAGGCTTTCTTTTTTCCATTGTATGTTTCTGGCTCCTATGTTGAATATTATTTGTCCCTGTATACTGGGGTTTATTTCTGGGCTCTCAATTCTGTTCCCTTCTGTTCTGTGTGTCTGTTTTTCTGCCAGTATCATGCTCTTTTGATTATTGTCACTTTGTAGTATTTCTTAAGATATCATTACCCCTCTGATTTTATATTTCTGCTCCAATTCTGTACTATAAACTCAGATTTTATTTTTAAGAAAATTTTAAAATTAATCCCACATATATGGTGGTGATTTCTAAAGAATATTGTCAAAATACCTTACAAGAGAAAGATTTTTTTATTGTTGTTTTGTTTTTGCCACAAAGGAAATTCAGTTTGCAGCACAAATAGAAAGACTCTGGTTCAAAATCAAAAATGAGAATCAAAATTGTAATTCCCCTTCAGAGAAATGTCATATCATTAAGAGGTAACATTTTTATCACTTTTTAAAAATTTCTCATCTCTTCT
>NW_006431915.1:1031458-1037420 GCF_000325575.1 Pteropus alecto
TTAATATTTAACTTACTCATTAAATATCTTCTAAAATTAATAGAGGAAATAGGGACAGACAATAAACTTAAGTCTTGTCTGTCATTTATGACCTATGTGACCTTTATAGGAGCCTAAATTTTCTCATCTACCTTAAAAGCCATAATCCTTGAGCCTAGGGAAAAGAGCATACCCAGCATTCGATCTCCAGCCCCTAACAGGCACATACACGATGCTGAATACATGAGAGGAGTAATCAAGAAAAAAAGGAAGGAAACACTTACATTAATGCTATCATTATTAACTAATAAAAACAATTTTAAAAGATACATTATCTGTTAAAATCCACTTACTGCCTTCCTCATTTGCTCTCTGGTTCTTAAAAATAGGGGCACTAAACAAGGATTTTTAGGCACCTGCATCTGAATGAAACAGTGAGGCATACTCATGTTGTACTTTCCACCAGCATTAATTAATGAAAAGGTACTTAAACAGAGCATATATAAGATACCTTGTAAACACTGCATGTGTGTGTGTGTGTGTGTGTGTGTGTATGCATTAAACATTTATTTTCATCTCATCACTTATCTTCCTCATTTGTTCTCTCAGTTCTAAACAAAATAATATAGTAAATCATGGATTCCTGGATGCTTATATTTGAATAAGGCATGAGAAAGGAGGGAGCATTATCAGGAAGTGATGAAAGATGACGATGCGGCTAAAGGAGGTGAACTCTGGAGGTCAGCCTTCATTTTGTCTAATAAAGGAAAGAATGGACCAGGGGTAGACTAGGAGTGGAAAGAGACTAAATAACCAGATAGAAAGAAAGAAGATAATAAAATGTAATGAGCTCCTCCTATGAGCCAACTGCTTTCAAGTAATGCCACATTTAACCCTTAATAAGAAAATGCATTCAAATCTTACTACTGAGTTGTTCCATATTATTTAACTCTTATGGTATGCCCAGGAAGATTTCAAATTCCTTATTCATTATAGCATATTCTCCATTCCAAATATCAGCATTACTTTGTTTTTGAGGTATATTAGGTAAAAACATAAGTGTGATCAGTTAATGAATCAGAAAGGGTGCCATCACAGAGGAAGGAAGAGATGCAAACATTCTAGTCATAAAATCCGAAGGGGGGACTTCTGATTTCTGCTGCTTTCACTATAGCTAAGCTCCTACCACACTCAAATATCTCAAAGATGACAACTATAAACTCTATACAAAATAGCAAAAAAAATCACTTGGGAGAAGTAATGTTTAGGTGTGAGTTTCACATATTTATGGCTATAGGCTGAATGATACACTGTATAGAGTGGCAAAAACTCTAATAACAGTAAACTGGCAGTCTTTCTGGACAAACCAGAAAACTTCTGGAGAACACAGCCACAGTAAAGTAAGGGAATTCCAAGAAGAGGAGACAGAAGAGGAAACATCAAATTCTGTATAAATCTTGCCCCAATTCTCTAACTGACCCCTGTGCCATGTATGCACAAACTAGCTAAATATGAAAACAATTTTGAACTAAGATATGAACTGTTAACTAAAAGATGGAGTTTGCGATTTGAGTTAAACCAAGTTCATTCTAAAACCGTTCAGAGGAATTTAATGGAATTCAGGGTCCATAATATCAAATTCACAACGTCCAAGATACAATCCAAAATAACTCAATATATAAAGAATCAGGAATCTGTGATCCATTTCAAGATAAAAAGGCAATCAAGAAAACCAACCCTCAGATAGCCCAAATGCTGAAATTACAAGAAAGAATGATGAAGCAACTTATTATAATTATTTAAGTGAAGTAAAGGAGAATATGCTCACAAGGAAAGAGAAGATACCAAATTTCAGTGAAGAAATAAAAACTATAAAAAGAACCAAATGGAAATTCTGGAATTGAAAAGTAGAATGTCAGAAATTTAAAAATTCACTAATGGGTTTAACAACAAAATGAACTTGGTAAAGAATGAAAGACCTGGAGATAAAATCAAGGGTTTAATATACATGTAATTGGTTTACCAGAAAGAAAGACAGTGAATAATAAAGACAGCAGAAATCAATGAAATATAAAATAGGCAAAATTCTCAACAAAATATGAGCAAACTGGTTTCAACAATACATTTAAAAAATTATATACTGTGGTCCAATGGGATTTATTCCCGGGGCTGCAAAGATAGCTCAACTTCTGCAGATCAATCAGTACGATACACCACATTAACAAAATGAAAGATAAATTCATATGATCATCTCGACAGATACAGAAAAAGCATTTAACAAATTTTGAAACCTATTACTAAAAACCTCTCAACAAATAGTATAAAGGGAACATAGTCAACATAACAAAGGACACACATAAAAAGCTTACAATTAACATCATAATCAATGGTAAAAACCTGAGCTTTTCCTCTAAAATCAGGAACAAGACAAGGATGCCCACTCTCACCACTTTTATTCAACATAATTCTAGAAGTCCTAGTCAGACCAATTAGGCAAGAAAAAATAAAAATAAAAGGTATCCAAATTGGAAAGGAGAAGTAAACTATCTCTATTTTCAATTGACATGTATTATATAGAGAAAATCCTAAAGACTCCAAAAAAACAAAAAACAAAAAAACTTAGAACTAATAAACAAATTCAGTAGAGTTGCAGGACAAAATCAACAAATAAAAGTCAGTTGCATTTCTATACACTGACAATGAATTTTCAGAAGGAGAAGTTAAGAAAACAATCCCATTTACAGTTACATCAAAAACAATGAAATATCTAGCAATGAATTTAGTCAAGGAGGTAAAAAAATATTTATAATCTCCTCCTAGAAAATGTTTTTCTGTGCTTTTACTGCTTTGAGTTTTATAATAGGTTTTATCACAATGTCTAATTGTTTTTCAGTTTACCCCATTTCTGCGATTGAATGGAATACTACTCAAGAGCAAGATGCAAAGCCTATATGTCTTTTCTTTTCCACTTTAGTAAAATGCATTGATTTTCCACACCTGGGAATTTGGGTCTTTGTATGAAAAAATATGTCTTGAACACTTTTAAATGTTTTTCTTCTGAAAAATGTCATAAATTCTTCCAATTGCACATAAATCAAATTGTATCTGGTAGCAAACACAAATTCACTTCTATTTAGTAGGGGCAAGTTTTTCACTTTCTCAGCAGAAATATTTGTGTCTGTGACTTCCAGTTATTTTATCTTTTCATTCACCTTAGCATGATAAATGCATTGTTTCACTGGTATATCCCATATTCAGTTCAATCAGTCAATTTTCAATAAATCAATCAACTAAACAATAAGTATTATATTTATTGGGCTCCTATAATAGACCTAAAAGCACTTACAGAAACTGTGGCATAATACTAGGCTATAGTGGGACAAAGAAGAAATAATGGATCTAGTCGCTGCTACTGAGAAACTAATGAATAAAATTATAATTTAATGTTACATTTTTCTACTAATTTAGTTGTCAAACATTTTTATATAAAGGATTTCACTGGATAGCCACCTCATACTGACCAAGTGATCCATTCAAGTTGTATTTTAGTAACTATTAAACTTAATTTCAGAGTGAATTCAGAGATTTTCCCAAGGTCTCTTTACAATGTTCTTTACATTGTCATACATGAATATATTTATAAGCACAAAGAATACTGCACAGTTGAGGGGTAAATACTATAGAGTATAGGGTTTAGTCAGTGACATATAAACATATATGAAGCACCTGGTAAAGTTTAGACCCAGCTTTAGAAAGAAGGAGCATAAACATAAAAAAAACAACAACAAAAAAAAACAAGGAATGAAGGTAGAAGCTTGTACCCAAGAGCCAAATTGGCTCTCTGTACCACATAAAGTGTTTTAACGATACCACCCTCCAACAACATAGAGCAAAACAGACATTGGTGCATGATTAGATGCTTTTTTCTCTCAGACTTCGGTGCTGGAAAAATCTTCCAATAATGGAAAAGGACTAGAGGCCCTAAGAAAGATGCAGAGGTGAACATATATGTAGTCAATATCCATATATCAGAGCCAATTCTGGTGAAGTCTAGGTTTCCTAAACCTATGGAATGTTCCTATTCATGTTACTTTCTTTTTTTCTGTTCCCTCTATTAATTAAAGTAAAACTTTAAACCAAAGGATCGTGACAGTTATTTGACAAATTTTATTCCACAACCAGTCAGGAAGCTCCAAGGAACTGTGTAGGTCTCCGTACTTCGAAGCCTACAGGATGGAAGACAAGATGAGAGCTAGTGACTGGCCAAGAAATGTGACACAGCCCTGCGAATTTATCAGCAAAAGGTATACCACTTTGTTATCCCCAGTGCCAAAGGGATCTTTCTAAAACACTAATCCAAAGCATCAGTCTCTTTCTTATAACTTGCTGGATTCTATTGCCCACCTTAATGTCTTAAAACTTTTCCTAGAATCACAACATTTTTTCCAAATAAAACATTGTGTGGAGCTCTGAGGCATATAAAACAGACAAAAGCAGAGCCAGGTAGAGGGTTAGGGGTATCAGAGATCTACCTCTTGGAACATGCTCATATGTGTGGCATCTCTGATGCACCCTCCTGAGAACAGAAGGTGACCACCTCAAACCGACAGAGATATTGACTGCTTATCTTAGCATCTGAAGCCCCCACAGTTTGGCTCCAAGCTGCCTTTCCAGTCTTTTCCCTTGTCACCACACTAACAAACAATACAACCCAAGTTCAACCAACTAAACTCTTAGTGGTAGGGCATTCTTAGTACTATTGCAATATACATGCTATATTCTATCTGAAAATTTCTTCTACACAAGAATTTCTTCTGCATCACTAGGATAATTTTTTTCCCAATTCAGCCAAGCAGAAATAACCCCTTCCATTCCCAGGATTCCTCCTTCTACAGGAATTTTACATATACCCCTATAACAGCACTTAACACACTGCATTGTAATTGTGACTCACTTAAATTGACCAATCTTATGGCTGGTCTCAGTATGGTGAGATTGCAAAAGAAACAAAATCCATTGCCAAATGTCTTAAAGAACACTGCACATCTTTACTGCGATTTGCAAAAGACACTGAGGAAGGATCACAGAAATCAGTATCAAAGCTTCCCATTTAGCCATTTTCTTCTTTCCCCCTCTTTTTGTAGTATCTATGTAATGTCCCATACCTATCTTCAAAATCTCTAGCACACACTGCTTTCTTCTTCTTTGTATTATCCCCTCTTTCTTATTGCCCTCTTTTAATTCTTTCTTAGAGATGGTTCAAGCCCTTTCATATGAAGATCAGTTTATTCCATTTAAACTATTTCAAGTTCACGCATTATTCTACTCAGCCCAATACACTATGGATGCAAACCAAAAATCCAGCTTAAGAGGTATGGGAGAGGAAAAATCTGTGAATATTCTGTAATATTTTTGTCTCCTATTTACACGTCAGTCTGTATTCCACAAGACTGTGGGCTCTTTGATCATGTTTTGGTTTTTGTTTCCATGTTGTTGAGATTTTTGATATCATCAATAGTTATTACAATTCTTGAGACAAAGCAGGTATTCAGTAAATTCTATTTGATTGAATAATTGAAATAAGGAATAAATGAATAAAGAGAAAATTCCTATTCTAAGGAAATTCATGTAACTGCAAAAATATCTAGTTTGTGACACTCTAAACGCATTATCACCATGTTCTCAGAGAACTGTGCAACCAAGTTGTTTAGAAACTAAGTAACTTTTTTATGTCATTTAATAGTAACAATGGTTTTCACTCAGAGATTCCACTGCTCATCTATTGAAACCCAAGACAGACCAAATTTCCCCATCGGCTAGGGTGTCTGCACAAATTCTCACATTGCCTCAGACATCTCTGCACAGAATTATGCTTGCCATTTTTCAGCCAAAAGGAAATCAGCCCTAAAAAAATAGCTTCATTTGTCTACTCTTGTCTATCTATGACGTATACACAGGTCAGTTATCTAACGCACTAAAGTGC
>NW_006431915.1:1037430-1061255 GCF_000325575.1 Pteropus alecto
CCCTCCAAATACAAAAACTACCCCATTGTGAATTATTTAATGTTGAGTTCATCTAGCACTCTGACTCTTTACAAGGCACTTTTTACTTTACCTTCCTAAAAAAAGATATGAGACTAGAAAACTGATACACATTGTGGATAAGAGGCTGGGCTAGTAAAATGGTATTTCCTTTTACATAAGATTAGAGAAATCACCATTCCTAAGTTAAACTAAATTCTATTATTCATGAGAAGGGGTGGTTTGCATAAGAATCCTTTTACCCATAAATTTATGTCCCTTTTCATCTCGATCCAGTCATGAAGGGAAACAGTAGGCCCTAGATTTCTCTTACATTTAAGTACCAGGAATAGAAAAATTAATTTCAGAAATAGATGGTCCCACCTATGTTTATTTTGGAAACTCCAGGTGAGAACTGCATTCAGGGAAAAGGATTTCTTTAAAAGTAGCACTCACATTCCCTCTGAGGACCATTTCTAACACAGCATTTTCTTCACAGCTGCCTTTACATCTTTGTTCCTCAAACTATAGATGAGAGGATTGAGCATAGGTGTCACGACTCCATAGAAGAGAGATATGATTTTGTCTGTGACTTGTACTTTGTCTGCACCAGAGGAGTCCTTGGCCTTGGGTTTTGCATACATGAAGAGGATGGTTCCATAGAATACAATCACCACTGTTAGGTGGGCAGAGCAGGTGGAGAAGGCTTTGCGCCTTCCCTCTGCAGAAGGAATTCTCAGGATGGTGGAGATAATGATAACATAGGAAACAAAAATGAAAAGTACTGGAACCACAAGAAAAATCATGTTAGCAACAACCATGCTAATAACATTTATGGAGATATCAGCACAGGCCAATTTTAAGACAGCCAAGATTTCACAAGTAAAATGATTAATGACATTGTCCCCACAGAAAGGAAGACGCATGGCAAGAGAGGTTTGCAACACAGAATTAACACATCCTGCAATCCAGGACCCAGCAGCCATGGGCACATATGAAGCCTTGCTCATAATGATGGGGTATCTCAGAGGGTTACAGATAGCCACGTAGCGATCAAATGCCATCATGCTTAGAAGGACACACTCTGTGGCTCCCATAGCAAAGGAGAGAAACATTTGCACTCCACATCCGGCAAAGGAAATGGTTTTCTTTGAAGTTGAGAAGCTGCTGAGAAAGAGAGGAATAGAAGAACTGGTGTAGCAAATGTCCAAGAATGATAAGTTACTGAGGAAAAAGTACATGGGGGTATGCAGGTGGGAGTCATAGACACTTACAATGATGATGACTCCATTTCCCAGCAGGATCACCAGGTACATGCATAGGACCAGCACAAAGTAAATGGTCTCAAGCTCTGGGTAGCCAGTAAGCCCCAGCAGGACAAATTCTGTCACAAAAGACTGATTGGTCTTTCCCATGTTAATATTTTCTTTCACCAAAAGGAATTCAGCAGTAGCCACAGTACACGTGAATCTGTTAAAGCAGCGCTTGTAAGAGTTATCTTCATCCTTAAGTAGCTTCCCTTGTGGGTAATATGGACCTATTATTGGATATACAGATAGCATAAGAATATGTTATGATCATCTAAGCTAAGATCAATTAGACTTTTAAATTTCATGAAGAAGTATTTAGCTAAAAAAAGTTCTTGTTAAAAAAACAGATTCAGAACATATACAACTGAGTTAGAATTACATTAGATCTCACATTATGAATTTGAAATTACTTTTAATGCAATGTCTCTATAACATTTTAACCAAACAAATCTAAAATTTATAAAATACTATTGCCCGCCAGGGGTTCAACTATATATATATTTCTCTCTCTCTCTCTCTCTCTCTCTCTCTCTCTCTCTCTCTCTCTATATATATATATATATATATATATATGTATGTATGTATATATGTATGTATGTATATATGTGTGTATATATATACCCCATCATTATGAGCACATATATATACACACATATATACATACATATATATATTTCTCCACAATATGTTAACCTTAACAAAAGTCACTGTTCTTCGGTTACTAAATCAAAATGGTATATGTAAATCTTGCTTCAATGGTAATGCAACCCCAGTTTTAGAAGAATTTTGTGGCTAGGAGAACAAACTGAAAAGATAATATTTTTACAAAAAGAATTTTTAGTTATTTCTAATTTGAGAGAAAATGTATACCTGTAAAATCTTAAGAATATTAACTATAGGCATTAGTAATATTTGTAAAAGAAAAAAACATTTTTAGATAAAATTATTATTCTGTCTTTTTCAGTACAAATTAGAGCCTCTAGGTAATGAGTCTGTCTGATATATATAATGAATGACAAGTTGATCTCAGAAAAATTCTAGTGTGCATGTCTCAATCTAGAGTCAAACCATAAATAAATGTATAAACTAAGAAATTTAAGTGTCAAAGGATTTACTCTTTTACCTCCAAGTATAAGAATATATATTATCTTCAACTTGCACAGGAATCAGCTTCTTGTACTCTAACGGCTGCTCTTCTGTGCTCTACTTCTCACAGCATATTCAGAATATCCATAATAAAGAGGGGTAAGTTACTCAAAATATTCTTAAGTATTAGCATATGTAATAATTATTTGTATCCCCACTTCACTGGAACATAGACTATTTCTATACCAAAATGCCAGAAACAGAAGAAGACCTACATTTTTAATGAAATTGCTAGTCTCATGAATTCCATCTCAGTAAATTCAGTAAGATGACTAAAAAAATTATCTGCTTCTCAGTTCTTATTCATATCAAGTAGCTGCCATTGCCACTGTGTTTTGTTTTTTGTTTTTTGTTTTTAAAATTAACCAGTGGCAAAATAGAACTGACTTCCAGTAAAAATGAAAGTTGGGGCTCTTTATAGTCATTTCACCGTGAGAGGCTCCTTTAAAGAACCAGCCGTTTGAGCACCAAAGCAACTTAAAATCTTTGCTGCTTTGAGGATGCTTCTAATCCCAAAAGCAGTTTCAAGTTCACAATGTGGACTGGATAGAATTTAGAATTAGAAACGTTCTGGTACTTTCAAGATCAAGTCCCTTAGCAGCAATTAAAACAAAGTTACTAATACAATTTAATTGCAGTGTAACTCACAAAACAGAAATAATTCTTCTGACTTTACACCCTCTGGGAAGAGCAAATTTAAAACTGCTACCAGGTAAAATGGTCAAGAGACGGATATTAGAATTGACTACACCTGATGGAGAGATGTGGTAGTAATCTGTGATACTTAGGTTAAAATGATACTTGACCTTTATAAATTATCTGCTAATCACCTTTATTTTGACCTTTAAATCTTGGGAGTCTCAAAGTCTGTAAGCTTTATTCTGGTATTACTGGCCTCTCTGAATAGCCAGAATCACATGCACCGTCATTATAATTTTGCCCACTCATGCTCTCTGTTCAACTACATACACAGTACCCCGAAGTTGTCCAACCTGTTCTTCAGTCATGCCCACAATGGCATGACAGAACTCAGAGCAGACCACATCAACAATTTCCCTGATGAGAGCAAAGCACACTTTATTTATGAACAGGATAAAAAGTTCCAACTTGAAGTGGATAATTATTATGGCACCCGTCATGACTCTCTCTTGAAATCCATATCAAACTTTAAGAATTCAATCATTTTATATAGGTATTATGAAACACACTTCCAGCAAGAAAACTATGAAATCATAGTGTGTACTGTTAAAAAGAATGGAATAAATTTTGATAACAGCACTCTTTTGTGTCAGTGAACATTTTTAAAAAGTTGTTGAACAAAAGATGCAACATAATCTTGAATAATAGGAAAGCAATTTATAACATGAAAGATAGTCATATATGCTTCAACAAATCTAATTTGAACAGTAATTCTCAGAAGTGTTAACTTTATGCAAGCACTTTTTTAGTATACTGGTTCATAATGCAAATGTGGAACATGTTTTCTCATTAATGAGTGTTCAGTGGACAAAGGAATTAAACAGTTTTGATGTGACCACAGTAAAAGCCATATAACAATGCAAATGGAAGATAGACCGTAACTGCAATGAGCTTTATAAGCAAATTATGTAAAACAAAGAAATCTTAAGTAGAGCCAAATAATTATAGAAATATAATAAAAGTTATGTAGTCTAGATGTCTATAATTTATTTCAACTACACAAGTAATTTTAGTACAAGTATTCCCTACGCAATATTTTTCTTTTATCCCAGTATGCATATGCAAAGGCAATTAGAAAAAATTCATATTTAACTGGGTGTCATTTATTTGTATTTGCTAACCTGGCGACCCTAACTTCCTGTGACCAAGACTCACATAGAATTCAGTCTAACCCTGGGTTGCCCCACCCAGTATCACTGCCATTTCTGGTCATTCCCAGAACCCAAGTGAATGTGTGGTACCACTCACAATAATACTGTGAGACAGTACTATTTTCAGAACTTTCAAATCAAATAAGAAACAGAAAGAGAATATGTAGTGTATTTCCCTAAGCCATTCTGAGAGGTAACAGGATTGATTATCTATTGTCTCAAATGTACACGGCCACAACATAAATATCACCTATAACTACATCCCTTCCTCCCTCTCCAGGACAAATATGGTAAGGAGAAACAATTAGGCTGAACTTATTGAGATGTGATCAATTACCACTCTTCAACATTTCCAAGCCCTAGTCTATTCTTTTGTCCCCCTTTCTGATTTCATTCAATTCAGTGTTTACTAATTGAGACCTTCTTATTCCAGAAACTATGTCTGCTTCTTCTCTAGATGCCACGAATTACTTTAGTCCCCTGCCAGGTACTACATCTCATTACAAGAATGCCAAGCCAATGTCTAGGGTTTTAGTAGCCGGATCAACTCCCCTAATTTCAACTACCTATCTATACTCCAAACAAAGCTGGCCCTAGATTCTATCTTCACATTGCTCTCCCCCATGCTTGGGCATGTATCAATCAATACTTTCCCCTGAGGGGCTGGCACACTATTCGAGTTCCCTAACTCCCAGGACCCTCTGTATTTCTTAGTTACATGGTATTCAATTGCCGTCTTCTTGTCCCTTTACCAAGAAGCTGGTATATCTGTCCATTTCAGTCTGTCTAAAGACAAACTAAAAATATAATTGAGGACCACACATATAATCTGGCTCAAGCCTCTTCTGTTCCCTAAAATAATTTGTTCCATTCGAATATGGCTATATGTTATCTAAATTTAGAACAAAATTTTGATTTTACAGTAAGCCTAGAAAATTTAGTTTAATCACCTTGAAGTTAGATAAAAGCAATGTTTTCATAAATTTTTGTTGAATAGACACAGAACCTTTTCTAGGTCTTCAAGCTAAACTTTATCAAAACGGTTAATAGTCACATAACACAGCTATGTCATGACTGGTATATTCACTCGTTTCATGAAAGTCTCTCTCACAGCCTCATTATCATTCTCTCAATTGCTTGCAATATGTTTCTCTAACAGGTAGAGTTTGTACCTGATAGTAAAGAACATATAAAGACATAAGAGTGGCAGATTGTACGGACAGTAAAAGGCAGCAAGTGAATACCAATTAATCCATTGTTGCAGTAAGAAGGAGAAGGTCATTACCTGTCAAAACTGGTCTATAAAGACTGGAAGAAGTGACTGCTCCTTCAAATGCACGGACATCAACACAGGCTACAAGGATAATAAAAAATCAGGCAAAAATGACATAGCCCAGGAAAGTAATAAAGCTTCAGTAACAAACCCTAAAGAAATGGAGATCCATAAACTATTTGGCACAGAATATTTTTAAAAAATTTTAATAAGCTTAATGACCTATAGGAGAACACAGACAGCTAAGTAAAGTCTGAAAAACAATACATGAACAAAACGAGAAGTTCAATAATAATAAAAAAAAAAAACATAAAAAAAAGAACCAAACAAAAATCCTGGAGCTAAAGAATACAATGACTATGAAACTGAAAAATTCAATAGAGAGCTTCAACAATAGACTCAATCAAGTAGAAGAAAGATTCAGCACACTCAAAAACAAGTTATTTGAAATGATCCAATAAGAGAAACAGAAAGAAAAAAGGAATAGAATAAGAGTGAAGAAAGCCTATGGGCCTTATAGGACAGCATCAAAAGTATTATGGAAAGAGAAAGAAAGGGAACAGAAAACTTTTCAAGTAAATAATGGCTGAAAACATGCCAAATCAGGAAGGAAAATGGACAACCTAATGTACATCAACAGATGAATGGATAAAGAAAATGTGCCATATAAATACAAAAAAATATTATTCAGTCTTAAGAAAACAGAGAAATCCTGCCATTTGTGGCAATATGAATGGACCTGGAGGACATTATGATAAGTGAAATAAGCCAGACACAGAAAGACAAATCCTCCCTTACATATGGAATCTAAAATAATCAAACATATTATGAGTAAAATGATAGCTGCCAGAGGCTGGGGGAAGGAAGAAATGGGAAAGTGTCAGTCAAATGGTCCAAAGTTTTAGTTACGCATTATTAACAGGTTATAGAGATCTACTGAATAATAGAGGGCCTATGATTACCATACTGTATTGTACACTTAAATTTTTGCTGAGTGGATTAAATGTTACCTCTTACCACAAAAGAAAAAGAAAAGAAAAACCAAAGGAGGCAGGAGATAACTTTTGGAAGTGATAGATAAGTTTATGGCATTTATTGATAGCAATGGTTTTATGGGTGTGTACTTATCTTTAAACACATCAAGTTATATAAAATAAATATCTACAGCTTTTTGTATGTCAATCACACTTTAATAAAGTGGTAAAAAAATTTTTCTTAAAATGACCTTTAAAGTTGTCTGTGATCTAGATCCTATAAAACTCTTCAGCCTCATCTTTCACCGACTTTATCTCTCCTCACTGTTTTGTATCTTATGTTTCAGCAAAATTGAACTTCTTTTAATTATTAGAACATTCTGTCTCTGTATGTCAATCTGTGTGTGTGTGTGTGTGTGTGTGTGTGTGTGTGTGTGTGTGTGTGAATATCTCTCTCTCTCCCTACCCCTACCCCAATAATGAAGCCCTTTTTTCCCCAAAATCTAAGTGTTTGGATCCTGTCAGTACACTCTATTGTAATCCATGCTTTTTGTTTGGGGGTTTTGTTTGTTTGTTTTTTTGTTTGTTTGTTTGTTTTGTTTCACTTTGCTTTTGGTGATAAAGAAAGTAATAATATAATTCTACTGCTGAAAAGAGTCATATCTCGACTGAAGTCCAAGCTGAAAATCAGTTTCTAGTTTCACATTGACACACTATTTTCTGTTACACCATTTGACACCCTCACTGATAGAAACAAATCAGAGCACATCCAATTACTAATGTAATAACTGATGAATGTAAGATACACTATTCTTGTAATATTAGAAGTTAAAATCATTTTACTATGCTGTCCAGTGGGAAAACAGTCTGAGAAGATTCAAGAAATTTAAATTGTGACATACTGGTAAGAATTCTTGAGGTGTCATTACAAATACTTCTGACAAAGATGTTGCAAAGGTTATACCCTATATAAGAAACATTCTCAATGTCTTAGGATTATTAAAAAAAAAAAAAACAAATAATAAATAAATGGTGATAAATACTCTGGCTTTGAAATTTCAATATATGATAATTAACTCATCAAAACATTTAAATAAAAATAGGTAAATGCGTCACTGAGGAAGAAGCTAGTTTATGCTTCCTTCTTTTGAGGAAACAAGGCAGCATTTTGTTTGACCTACTAAGCAGGTTTAAATATCTAAATTTATAAAAATAAACAACATGACAGAGAAGAAGGTTTTCTCACATCATCAAGAGATTATTCTTTATTAAAGCAGTCTTTACAAGACCCCCCGAAATATTTTTCTAATATTAAAAATATGTACATACTTCTAAACTCACAGGAAACTCATCAATTTAAATGTATGATGCAAGATAGACTCTAATGGAGTCAAGAGTAGCAAATGAATTTTTTTAAAGTGTAATTATAAATGTCCTTAAACTTCTCTCAGGAAAAAAACGTTACCCTATTTAAAAAGAAAAACTTTTTAATAAATTGTTTATAACTCCAACAAGGTAGTAATGAAAAATAAATTTTAATGGTCCCTTTGAAACTTAGTTTCCTATATTGAATGGTTATCAGGGTTTCATTATTAATCCTAGGGGAAGGGAAGAAAGGGAGAGGAAAGAAAGGAAAAGTAGATTCTGAAATTAAACTCTAATGAGAAGAAAGTCACCAACAAACTTCTTTCACATGACATATTTTCTGCTGATGTCATCCATATGTTTTTAGCTATTTCTACAAAAACTGATCCTCCAGAGAATGTCAGATTGTATAGACTTTAGCAAAAGGAACTCAGTTATTGCTGTAACATTTTTCTGCAATTTCACATTCAATATTCATAAGGTCATGAAGATAATTTTAATAATGCCATTTCTCTATAGTCACATGATAATTACCTATATATTTTATAACATTGCTGTTATTAAAACAACTAAATTACATAGTCACTAACGTTTCTCAGGACCTATTCTGATATGGAACTTTAATGAGAACTAAAAGATTAAAGTTCAACCCACAGAAATTAAACTATAACCTGGATGAAAAAAGGAACCCTTTCTTTCTCTATTTACCCATATTCTTACACAGATATGATATTAAAAAAATAATTAAATTATGAGATACTATTAATCAGAGACTATCTAAATTAACACTAGTTACACTGTAATAATGATTGAGTTGATTATAGCATATATGCTAATATGTATGCACAATGTATATTATTGGTTTTTAAAGTAGAAATTAAGACCTCGGCCAATATAGTTCACACTATTACTCTTTGTGAGAAAGGGTTATTGAATATAAATTTCACACATCAAATGTAAAAGATTTAATTTTCAAAGGATGTTAAATGATACAATAAATCTATAGCTCAGTGTTAGAGAAGAGGTTGATGGAAGAAATTATTGAAGTAGACTGTGAAGACTATACTTAAATGACAAATAGAAAACTCATAATATTAATCATTGTTAAAAATAAAATTTTGTCTTCATAAGAAATAGTTATTAAAACAAAGGTCAGTATACTACATAAATATATTACATCAAATTTCAGGAATATAAGGCAAAAGCAAATTGTAGAAGAAAATGGAGTCAAATGACAAAAAAAAAATCAAATAAAAGATAGAAGACATAATTTTAGAAAAGTTCTTATGCTCTGTATTTTCTAGCGCCAGGTTAAGGTAGGGAATTTGACCACCTCGTTTGACCAGATGTACTAAATACAATGATGAAATCATAATAAATTCTAAGTACAATGATGTAAGAGTATAGTGTGTTTAAAATTACCTTATTTTTCAATAAGTACATTATAACTTATCAGTATTTTCTCTTAATATCTACTCTCGGTTTTCAAATCATAAAATACAGAATTTTCTTTGACTTGCCTTCTATAAGATAAAGAGCATAGTGACAGATCCTAGACTATGGATCAATGTATAGCTGCTACAGGAGACCTTACTCTACTTTTCCTTTCATGTGTCATACAGTCTACACTTATTTGATGATTTGGCAGGAATTACAGTTCACATTTAAAACACATAAAAAGAGTTTCTAATAAATATTAAATAAATGAGCACTAATATTTATAATTATGCAAAATATGTTAGTAAAGCTAGTGTCAATAATGAAACATGAAAGCTGGTCTAAAAAGAAGTCATAGTGTTTTATACAAAGAGCATTTAATATAGCTTTTTAAAAAGGAAGCACATTCTGTTTTCAATAGTAAACAATACTATTATATTTTAAGAATATTTAGTCTGTTATATGCATTAAGAATAAAGTAGAAATGGCATCAAAATAGAATTCAGATGATAATGGAATCATATCTTCAAGTTACAGAAGTGAAATAACTGTAAACTGTAAACTAGTTAAATTATTTTTCAAAACTAAAGATAAATATACAATGAAATATTACTCAGCCATTAAAAAAAATGAAATCCCACCATTTGCAAAACATAGATAGAACTAGAGGTTATTATGCTGAGTGAAATAAGTCAGACAAAGAAAGATAAATACCATGTGATTTCTCCTATATACAGAATCTAAGGAACAAAAAGAACTAATCAAAATCAGTCTCACAAATATAAAGGACAATCTGGTGACAACAGAGCAGAGGTAGGTGGAGGGCTGGGAGAATGGGGTGAAAGGTTAAAGAAGTACAAATTAGTAGTTGATAGATGGTCACAGGGATGGGGAGCACGGCATAGGAAATGAAGTTAGCACTAATGTAATGGCTAGGTAGAAAGCCAGAGAAGAGAAAGAGCAACTAGGGGGATTGTTTTATGAACTATAAAATGTCTAACCAATGTACCATATACTTGAAACTAGTAATTAAATAAATCTTAAAAAGATGTGGTACATATATGCAATGGAATATTATTCAACTATAAAAAAGAATAAAATCTTGCCATTTGCGACAACATGAATAGACCTAGAGAGAATTATGCTAAGTGAAATAAGTCAGATAAAGACAAATACTGTATAATTTCATTTACATGTGGAATGTAAAAACAAAATAAATGAACAAACAAAACAGAAACATACTCATAGATACAGAGAACATTTTGATGGTTGCCAGATGAGAAGGGGGTTGAGAGGATGGGTGAAAAAGGGTAGGGGATTATGATGTGCAAATTACCAGTTATAAAAACAGTCATGGGTATAGGGAATACAGTCAATAATATTGTAATAACTATGCATGGTGTCAGATGGGCACTAGACTTATTAGGGTGATTATTTTATAAGTTATATAAACTTCTAGTTACTATGGTGTACACCTGAAACTAATTTAATATTATATGCCAACTATAACTAAAACATAAAAATAAATAAAAAATGTATTAAAAAATAAATAACTTTTCAGACAAAGGCTAAGAGATTTTTATCATTCTCAGTACCCACTGAATGAACTATAAAAGAATGTACCTAAGGAAGAAAAAAGTTCAACCTAGGTGGAAAGAGTAGAAATGAAAAATAAATAAATAATAAATAACTGATAAATATATAAATAAATCTATAAAGTGATTGCCTTTATGAAAAAATAATGGAACAAATGTAGGGCTTAAAAACAAGGTGGAGGAAATAAAATTCTAGAACTAAAAACATAGATGATAAAAGAGGTTGACAATAAGAGGTAACTATTCTAAGATTCCTGTATTCTTCAAGAAGACTGTAGTATGTGAGGTTTAGACTTTGCTGTGTTAAACAAGCATCTTTTAAAAATAACATAAAAACAATAGAAATAATATATAAAATTTCAAACCAGCCAAGGAAATAAAGAAAACTTCATCAATTTAAGTCAGGAAAAATTGAATAAAAAGCAAAAAATAAAAGAGCATACTACATAGAAAACACAAAATAAGAGAAAAAGATTAAAGAAATATATTCAAACACATTAGTATTGATCATAATAGATGTAATTATGTTAACCATACCAGGTAGAAGACAAAGATTCTCAGATTGGATTACCTTTAGTGCAGCTATATTCTATTTACAAGAAAAACATCTAAAACTTGACAAAAGGACGTTAAAATAATGGAGTGGAAAAAGTCATACCAGAAAAACATCAACCAAAAGAAAGTTATTGCTTAGAGTAGACAAAATAGACCTTGAATCAAACATCAAAATAGCAGAAAAATCAGAAGGAAAAAACATTCTTCAACCTATTCATACAAAACACAGCTTTTCAAAATAAAGAAGAAACAAAAATCTTCAGAATTACAAGACACAAATTTTGTGAAAACACTAAATAAAAGTTGGTGATTTTAATACACATTTCTCTCAAACTGATATGTATAGAAATGTAAAAATAGAAAATTTGAATTCTACAGTTTAAAAGATTAATTAAAATAAATAAATATTTAAGATATATACAATATGTAAGATCCACACAATTTTATATTCAAGTACTAAATAATACATATTTATAATGTAACGCAAGTCTTAATGAATACAGAAAAAATCATTCAAACACAATTTCTAGTCACAATGGAATAAAATTAGAAAACAATAACTAAAATATAACCCAAAAATATTTTATACTTGGAAATTTTGAAACATGCTTCTAAATAACTCATTAGCTAGAAAAGAAATCCTGATGAATATTACAAAATATTTAGAACTTGACAATTACCATCAAAAACAGCTGATGCAGATTAGCTCTAGAAAGAAACTTACAGGCATAAACAAATAGATTGATAGAAGACAGATATTTCAATCTTCCTTATTTTCATATATAGAGAGAGTAAAAATATATATATGTGAAAATAAGAAATAGAAAGATTAATACATTAACATTCAATTCAAACACTAAGGAAAAATAAAGAACAGAAAAAACTCAAAGGCAAGGAAATATTGAATCGGTCGCTTAAAAAATTGCCAGGCCAAAAAAGATTTCCTAGAAAATTCTAATAAATTTTCAAGAACAGAAAAACTTTACCCTATCTACTTGTTTCAGAAAATAGAAAAAGAGGAAGAGCTTCTCAAACTAATATTTTGAGCCTAGTATAAAATGAAACAATAACTGCACAAGAACAAAAAAAGAAAAGAAAAAATGTCACTCTACTACAAACACAGATATAAAAATCCTACATAAAATATGAACAAACGTAATCCAGCAATGTACAAAATAATAACACCCGATGTTCAAGTAAGATTTATCCCATGGACTCGAGAAAGTCTTAACATTAGAAAATGTGTTAATGTAATTCACAATGTTAATTAAAAGAGAAAAAAATGCCCATTTTAATAAATACAAAAAAAATTTGATAAATTCAACATGGATTTACAATTTTTTAAAAAAATCTTGGCAAATTAAAACAAAGGGAACTTCTTCAATGTAATAAAAGATATCTACCAAAAACCCACAGTAAATATCATAATTAATGATAAAATATTAAAAATATACCTTTAACTTCAAATGAGATAAAAATGCCTGTTTTTGCCTCTTCTATCAACACTGCACTAGAATTAGATTTTCAAAAGAATAAAAAATAAGATATATAAGGATTACAAAGGAAGAAATGAAATTATCATTATCTCAGACAATATAATTGTCTATAGAGAAAATGAATAGAAGTTATAAACAAATCATCTGAATTAATAATGGATGCTGAATCAAGGATCATTATTAAAAAATCAAGGGGGTTCCATAGAGTAGTGGTTAGCATGTCTGCTTTACATGCAGAAGGCCATGAGTTCGAGCCCCAGTGGAGCCACAGTCCATACCCCGGGTTCACCAGGCCCTGGGTGCGCCCCCCCAAAAGCTTGGGAGGAGATACCCTGCCTTCAGAAATCCAGTTCTTAAGGAAAGACAGCAACATCTGTAGGTCAGGGGTGGAAGTCGGGGGTGGGGGTGAATTAAAAAAATAAATAAATAAAATTTAAAAATCAATTGTGCTCCTTGTATCAATCACAATTAGTTAAAAAAGTTTTTAAAAAGAATCTCATTCACGGTATCAACATATATATCAAGTGCCAATGAATAAATCCAATAAAAAGAGCTTAAGTGTATTATAAGGAAAATTATAAATCTTTATTATTAAAAAGAAAAGAAAAGAAAACCTTAGTAAACGGGAGCTATATTTTGTACCTAGTTAGGAAATTCAAAAATATTTATCCCCAACATTCTCTTTAAATTTAATGTAATCTCTATCAAAATCTAACATCATCAGGTTTTCTTTTCCTGCTTCAGAGATTATTAAATTGATCCTAAAATTTACACAGAAGAATAAAAGACAAGAGTTGCCAAGAAAATATTGCAGAAAAAGAATAAGGAGATGGTAATCACTATACCAGTTATCAAAACTGATTATACAGTTGCAGATATTTAGATAATGTCATATTGGTAAAGATAAAAAGACAAATGAATCGACAGAATAGAATAGACAGTCCAGAAACATCCCAGGCATCTATATGAGTTTGATAACAGATTTAACAGAGAGTTTGATGACTGATATGGCATTATAAATCAGTACATAACAAATGTAATATCTGATAAATTGTGTTTGGTTTTTAATTATTCTATTGATAAAAAAGATATTAACAGACATCTACCTCATAGTATGCCACATATAAATTTGAAAAAAAATAAATAGCCAAATTCTAAAAAATCAAAATCCAGAATTTCTATATATAATTGTGGTAGAATATCTTTATGACATACAGGCAGAGAAAGCATTTGTTCATCAAGACAAAAAACAAAAAGTAAAAGAATGACAAATTCAGCCTCCTTAAAATTAAAAGTTCTATATGACAAAAAATACCATTAAGAAAGTTTAAATATTAGACATAAATGAGAAAATTTATTGTAGTACACAAAAACAAAAAGAAAGATTAGAGTCCAGAATGTTTATGAAAAATACAAACAATGCAATAAGAAGGTAAGTTCTACAACATAAAGAAACCCAAATACCAATAAAAAGTATTAAAATTTAATCAAATCACAAGTAATCAGAAAGCAAAATAAATTTAAATGAGATATTGCATACCCCCCAAAAGATCAAATACTAAGATAATATGGAGAAACACAAATTCTAATTCATTGCCACTGGGAGTATAAATTAATACTTTGAAAAACAATTAAGCAAGATCAGGCAAAACTGATCCCATAATTCCACTTATAGGTATTTACTCAAAGGAAGGATGAAGAAAAAATTACTATATGCCACCAGAACATAACAGGAAATGTGATTCCCTCAGAACATAACAGGAAATGTGATTCCCTCAGCAGTATTTACAAAAGATTCTTCAAAGTACCTGCACTGGGATGTACCAACAACTTACACACATGTAGAGATTTTATACGCAGGAATTACTAGCCTCACTACCCTACTGGACCAGCATTTGGCTCCACCTATCCTGCTTCTTTCTGCAGATTTGCATGAACCGAACCTTGTAACAAAACCTTGTAACAAAGCCATCTTTAGCAGAGTACTTCCTATATCTACTCCATAAAATTTTCAGCATCCTTCAAATGATATCTATTGTCATGTGGGGCTTAAAGAATCCTTCGAACTAACCAGACTACATTTAATAATATAAAAATTGGTCAGTACTAAGTATTAAGAAGAATAATGGTGCAAAAGGAACCTTTATACACTTATGTTAGAGTACAAATTTGGAAAATTAATGAAAAATTAATATATACTCCAAAACCAAACAAACCAATAAATGTTTTAAACTTAAATTAAAAATAAACATTTATTTTAACAAAACTGTTTAAATAAACTAAAAATAAAGATGAATACAGACTATGATCCACAAATTCTTTCCCACATATATTCACTAGCAGTGGTTCTTAACTTCAAAGGCCATCTATGAATAAAATTCAAGGGGACTAGTGGTAACTTAGATGGAAAAAAATTCATCCTTATTTTCACTAACCTCTAATCAAAATTTAGTAGTTCCTGGGACCAGACAGTTTTACCAAAATGTTTACCAAAATGTCAAAGAACAGATAGCCCTCATCTTATTCAAGTTATTTAGCAAAAACCAGGGTGAAACCTGCCCAATCCTTTTATTTTATTTTATAATGAGATAAATACAAGAAAATACAGCTTTTTGGTTTATTTTATTTATAATATAGATATGAAAATAACATAGAAAATGTGAAACAGAGTGTACATAGTCTATTAAATACAATGTTCCAATAATGGCAACATTTGGATCTCCTATAGATAACAACTATAAACTCTAGACAAAATATTTTATTTAACTGCCTGAAATCAGGATCTCAAAGAGATATCTGAATTCCCATGTTCACTGCAGCATTATTCACAATAGGCAAGATGAGGGAACAACCTAAACGCCCATTGACAGATGAATGGATAAAGAAAACGAGGAATATACATACAATAGACTATTATTCAGCCTAAAAGGGATGCAAATACGGCCATTTGTGAAAGTATGGATATATATTTTGAGGACCTCATGCTATATGAGATAAGCCAGTCAGAAAAAAAGACAAATACTCCACAATTGCACTTACATGATGAATCTAAAATAGTCAAACTCATAGAAGAAGAGAGTAGAATGGTGGTTGCAAGGGACTAGGGAGAGGAGAAAGGAGGGAATTGTTATTCAATAGGTACAAAGTTTCAGATACTCAATGTTAATAAGTTCCAGAGACCAACAATATCATGCCTATAGTTAGCAATACTGTATTGTACACTTAAAATTTATTAACAGGGCTTAGATCTCATGTTAAATGTTCTTACCACAATAAAAAAAAATGAAACGAAACAAACAAACAAACAAAAAAACGCCTCCTGAAGTAGCCCAGGCATCCAGAAAATGAATGGGGGCAGTCAACATCTATAAGAAGGAATAGCACCGGGTAAGTTTCCCTTTCAGAAGTTTTAAAATAAGGATAGGGCAATGTCACCATCACTACAGGGTGACTAAAATTCAGATGAAAAACTTCAGTTTTACTGACTTGAAAAAACAGAGGACAGAGTTCAGGAAGATCACAGCAGTTGAAAATTTAAAAGAGAATAGCACAGAAAAGAGATGGCCAGAGAGTGGGAGCCCCAAATTTCTGTATAAACTCTGTCCAAATACTGGCTGATCTCTAAACTACAAATAAGTAGAGCTAAGGCTAAAGGACCTTAAGAGAGATTTCAATTGCTGCCCACCTCAGAGAAGACAAGTTTGAAATTTGAGTCTTGTTGAAATATTGCCTGCCAAAATAAAACATCAATACTTGTGACAAATTCTACTTCCAAAAATAGCCACAAATATAACATTAAGACCTGGAAGTGCACGGCAGGGTCAGGGGCTGAAAAGTTGGTAGAAGGTAAGTGGAGTTAGAGGGGACAATTGAGAAGCAAGCGATGGCAGGAGTGTGTTGGACATTTCTTGAAGCTGTGCATGCAGAGCTTTGGTTATTACCATAAAAAGAAAAGATGTACATCACAATCATTTTTCACTCTGTAAAATGGGCGTTGTGATACCTTCTGACCATGGAAATTGGCTTTTACTCACAGGGAATGAAATAATGGAAATCTCTGATCCCAGTCCTCCAACCTAGTCATTACCTCCAAAAAGCCAAAAAAAAGTGAAAAGTTGCGAAGGATCCAGCAAAAAACTGTTTCACTTCCACTTCTTATATTTTTTTTTCCTAGTTACCATTTATAGATTATGAAATTCATTAACATTGCCTAATAAAATAATATGGGAAAATATATATACTATATTGTTAATTATAAAGGCACATACTAAATCCAGAAATGCAGTGTGCTCTCTGGCATGTAAATATAGTATACGAACAGGTATCTATCAAAAAATTAATATTTATTCTATAAGTATAAATGACTTTCATTTCTTCCTTTGAATTTTCCTAACTTTTCAAATTTTTTACACTGAATATTATTTGTATGATCAGGGAAGTAAAAATTCAGAGGAAAAGTAAAATTATTGTTTAACAAGTTAGGTACAATCAGGTCTTTAGGACAGCATCCCTAACATAACTAAAAGTTACTACCTTCTGTACTATTTAAAGACTCTTGGATTATAGTCTCTTAGAATAAAACAAAGGAGAATTTAAATTGGCTACCAGAGCCACTGGTGGGACCTCTGGAAATATTCAGGGCTCAGAGGCAGGAAAGGACTTATGTGACACATTAACTTACTACTGCATAAAAATCTCTAACATGACATTCTGTTGGTAGAAAACTTTATTTTTCTCCTCTCCCTCTCCACTACTAACAATGTGTCTGACTAGAGGGTATTTGACTGTACACTCTAGCATGGCCCTAGAGATCATCAAAGCACAAAGAAGACATGCTGGGGACTCCACCCCAGCAGTAAGCCTAGCACATTGAACTCTCTGCAACAAAGAAGTATTCTAGGTTTCCACACAGAAATGTGAAAAAGAAAACCCAAGATAATTCTCAAAACTATGTAAGAAAATGAGAAGAGACCTTATTCTAACTGGAGCACTATTGCTCATTTTTAGCAACCTCGGGGTTCAAAAGGGGTCATTTATTTGGAAAAGCATGGGAGATCCAGCACCAAGGATATCTGATATCATGAAGAATAGGTTGTTTCATAAACAGGAGGGCAAACTAGCTGAAGCAGGAGATAAGATGCACTATTTAGTGCATTTGATTTTCTTCTGAGGAGAGTGAGGTATAGCCTATTTCAAGAGGTTCTTTAGGTTAAAATCAGGGAGTTTGGTTGAGTACATATGTTTTATAAACTACTACTCTCTTCTGTTAGTAAACATGGGAAAAGGATGAACACTTTCTGATCCAAGTTCTCAAGCAGAGTTTGCTTTCTTTCTATAGTTGATGTTAAAAGACAAGCATCAATCTAAAGACTGACCATTTGGAAAGAGATGGGCCAAAAACAGAGACCCAAGAAACTGAAACTTTACTTGTTTTTGGTAGAAATAAAGAAGCTGAGGTAATGGTAATCACTGATATCCCACTCTTCATCATGGGTATTCTTCTGCCTTATCTTTTTACTGTGTGATATAGTTGGGTGCCTGATAAAGTGCATCCTATCTATACTCACCTGGACCAATGTAAATGGTGGACTTTAGAATCCTATTCCAAGAACTAGGACTGTGTCTGTGTATCTGCTCAGGGTGGATGTATTTGTGAAATGATTGCCTGAAGTCAAAACATTAAATAGCATTAAAGCAGTCTATGTAATAACTCAACAAATTATCTCTAATTTCCTTTCTATTAACTGTTCTTACCCTTTCTTGGGTTTTAATGAAAACTGGGGACAGAAGTCTGCAAATCTTTGCCACTGTATCCTTAAAAGAAAATTTAAAAATATTTTTGATTTTCACCGTCATGAAACATTTTTTTAAAGAAAATCTGGAGAATGAGGAAAAATAAAGACTATTACTAACACCTCCATTCCCATAGTTCAGAGAAAACTAATCCTTTGCCATGGCTTTTTTCGGCCATATATAAATAAATTGTGATTATTTATACTGTTAGGAAACTTCCTATTTTAATGTAATATTACACCATAGGCATTTTCTTTTCCCTTAACTGTTTTTCAAGATTACAATTTTTATTGGTTGCATATGAGGGTATGTCTTCTCATGAGTAAGCATGACCTACAACAAGCACAAACCAAAATTCCAGCAACCTAGAGGGAAAAATTGCTGCAACTGTTTAAATTGCAGTTGAAATTGAAACATGCACTGTCATTTATTTCTCTTATTCTATCCTATTGGGTGGATAATTCGGGGCAGGGGGAATGTTATATAATAATAGTGCTAATCAATCTTTGACTACTTTAAAGGATGCATTCCAGAGTTTCAACATTTTTAATTATGTGATCCAATGATTTCAGAAAGATTATCTTTATTAATTTTATCTTAATTATGTATCCTCCTACATCTATATTACTAAGACATTTTATCAAGAATGAGTATTATATTTTATCAAATGCTTTTTAGCATCTTGTAAGATGACCATGTGTTTAAGGCTTTTGCCTACTTGTTTAGTATATTATAGTGATAGATTTTTAAATATTACTTTGGAATTTCATGAATTCATGAAATAAGTTATATCACTTTAGTGTACAGTTTGGATGTACTTTATGATTCTTACATATATATGCATAAGTAATGTTGATTCATAATTTTATTCTACCCTTGATAATTTGGGATAACAGGCTATTTTAGTTTGATAAAATGTTTTTATAAATTGTTCCATAATTTTCTTCATATTGAAACATATTATACAGCATAGAAATTGCTTCTTAAAAGTATAAAATAACTCTCATAAGCATTCTGCATCAGTATCCTTTTTGAAAAACAAGTTCTCACAATGAGATCCCTATTACCTACCACTGTACACATGGCATAATTTGAGCTGCATGAGTAAATGAAGAATTCTATGTGAGATGTAAATATAGAGAACTAAGTGCATAAAAGGGGAGAAAGTTTTCTCAGAAAAGTTAATATCAAAGTTAGGATAGGCCCTTCAAGCTTTGGAAAATACCAGGTCCAAATACACAAAGAAAAAGAGTGTAGTATTAATGCGGAGGCTGAAAGAAACAGTATGATCATTGTAGAGCATTTGGGGATTCTGTAGCACCTCTAGAATTTCTGCATTAAATGGATCTAGGGATAACAGTGTGATTGAAGGAGAGGCTAGATGACTTGAAATTGTGTTACAAAGCAAGCACTTTTCTTTTTTTTGCACAGATTATATTTCTCTATTAGGATGTTTTTGTGAGGATGCTGATGAACTTCTTGGAAAACAAAACCTCCTTGACACCATCATGGGAGCAGAAATGGCATAAGTGAAAGAAAAGGTTACTTGAAGAGGTTCAGACAGACCTACGTGATGGGTCGATTCAGTGTTTTTGGTGAAGTTACTGTTTCCATTTTCACTTGTTTTGACCTAAATTCTAAAAAATGGCCTCCCTCTCCTGGCACTTTTCTTGAACAGAAGGAAAAGGAGCCATTCTTCCTTCATCTTTATATGTAAATAAACATTTAATATTACAATATTATATAAGTTAAATATTACATAAAATAAATATAATTATGTAGATAATATCTCATGTCGGAACCACCTACTGTTCTAGGCACATAACGGCTATTACCTAATTTATTTCTAATGACAACTTGACAACTTATTATTGCTTTTTCATAGTCCGAGACTCAGAAAAATACAGCAATTTACAAAGTCATATCCAAGTTAAATGATATGGTGCTGGATTTATACAATCTTCTAAATAGAAGCCAACTTCATCAGTAAACAACTTTAATTTTTAAATTTCCATTAACAAAGACATCCTTACATATCTAAATATGATAGTAATTTATCCTAAATCTTATTTGGCACTTCGATTAGAACTCTTGGAATATTAGTAGCCTTGACTATGCTGCTGTGTAGTCCTTCAATGTTTTGGATTCCTCAAAGCCTCAATTCCATCCATCAATAAAATTAACATCATATCCCTGCCTTTTCTGATTTCTAGAAGTTTCCAAAAATCAAAAACAATATTGGAAGTGAAGGTACGTTGAAAATCTATATCATAAATTTAAATTTCCCTGAGTCTTCTCCTTTTCTAAACCTTGAAGGTGACATGGACACATGCAGATGGGGAATTATTCAGCTGCGAATGAATTCTTTCTGATAGGACTTTCCCAATACCCAGAGCTCCAGCTTTTTCTGTTTGTGCTCTGCCTCATCATGTATGCGATGATCCTCCTGGGAAACAGCTTCCTCATCATCATCTGCACACTAGACTCTCACCTCCACACCCCCATGTATTTCTTCCTTGGAAACCTCTCATTTTTGGACATCTGTTACACATCATCGTCCATTCCTCCGATGCTTGTTGTGTTTGTGTCTGAGAGAAAATCCATCTCCTTCATTGGCTGTGCTCTGCAGATGGTTGTCTCTCTCTGTTTGGGTTCCACTGAGTGTGTCCTCCTGGCTGTGATGGCCTATGACCGGTATGTGGCCATCTGCAACCCACTGAGGTACCCCATCATCATGAACAAGGCGCTATATGTGCACATGGCTGCGTGGTCTTGGATCGTAGGCTGTCTAAACTCCTTAGTGCAAACAGTCCTGACGATGGTGTTGCCTTTCTGTGGGAATAATGTTATTGACCATCTTACCTGTGAGATATTGACCCTTCTTAAACTCATATGCCCAGATATCACTATCAATGTGCTTATCATGACAGTGACAAATATTGTTTCATTGGTGATTCCTCTACTGTTAATTTTCATCTCCGATGTTTTCATCCTATCTTCGATCCTGAGAATTAATTCTACTGAGGGAAGAAAAAAAGCCTTTTCTACCGGTTCGGCCCACCTGACTGGAGTCATCTTATTCTATTGTTCAGCCCTTTTTATGTATATAAGCCCAAGTCAAAGGACACAACACTTCTGACGAAATCATCGGGATGTCTTATAAGGTGGTAACCCCGATGTTGAACCCCCGTATCTACAGCCTGAGGAATAAAGAGGTAAAAGCAGCTTTGAAGAAAGTCCTGAGCAGAGATCTGTATTTATTTAAAACATAAAGGCCTTGAGGCGCATTATACCCTAAATAGGGAAATAGATCTTGTCTTTTGTATTCACAGATGATACTGTAAAACCTACTGTCCAGACAGCTTGTTTTAGCAAAGCCAAAAATGGAACTTCTATCATTTACAACATAAAATGCTCATGTAAATCTTCTAAATAGTGCTTTAATTGCTAAATTTCCACCTCTGCTAATTGGTTTCATGAACTTCATGATGCTCTTCATCAAGATGAATGTATATGTATCTATTCCTTCCCTTCCTTCCTTCCTTCCTTCCTTTCTTCCTTCCTTCTCTCTCTCACTCTTCCCTCCCTTCTCTTACTTCTCCTCTCCTCCCTTCTTTTCTCTCCTTTCCTTTCCCTTCCATACATTTCTACCTGATCTCTACCTGATCTGCTTTCTCAGTCTCTTTGTAGATATCTATTGTTTTTGTTATGCAACACTCCTGCACAATATTGCTGCACAATTTGCATATATGCACAATATGCAGAAAAAGAACATATTTTTCTTGAGGAACCAACAGTTCCCCTCTCTTAGTGCACATTGACAGGGTGAGACTGACCCAACCTTCTGGAAATTTATTTGGAAATTTATCTTCCAAATAAATAGAAAATCTAAGGGGAAAAAAAGCTTTTACTTTAAAAAATAAAGTGCATACTCAAGTTCTGATACAGGTAAAACTAATCAATGGTATTAAAATATCAGAAAGGTAATTGTTTTGAGTAAGTTGGGACAGGGAAAGACCAAGAAGAGGAATAAGGGAACTCCTCTAAGCTTATGTTAATATTCCATATCTTGATAAGGGTTTGGATTACACATGTAAATGCATTTGTCAAAATTGAGTAAATTTTTATTATATTTTTATATAAATTTAATTTAAAATCAAAACTGCAACTAAATACTTAATTCTAGTTAATAACAAACTCTAGTTAATGATATGCATACTAAAGGAGAAGTGTATTGAATTCTGTAAAGTATTTTGAAATGTATAAAAAAAATAAGATGGATTAAAGAATAGGGAGAAGGACAGATCATAGATATGTGATAAGCAAGTATAGTAAAATCTTAATGGTATTATCTAGTTGGAGGATATATTAGTATTCACTCTAAGTTCTTTCAATCTTTTATGTTTAAAATTTTTCATAATAAAAGATTGGAAAAATTTTATACAAAACTTATAGGGTAGAGAATAAATCAAAAATGGTGTCCTTATAAATTCCCTTAAAATTCATTTAGGAAAAAGTAATATTATTTTTAAAAGACAACACTTGTTAATAGGTTATTACTACTCCTAAAACAGATAAATTAAAAATAAATTTCAATAATCCCTGTGAAATTTCATTTTTCATACTGATCTGTAGTCGGAGTTTTAATTATTACTCCTAGTGGATGGGTACAAGGAAAGGACAGGGAAGAAAAGAATGTATTAGAAGATATACAACAATCAGATTCTAAGATAACGAGGGAAAAAAAACAGCAAACTTCTTTGGCAGGATATGTTATCTACAAAATTCTTTCACCTGTTCTTAGCTATTTCTGAAGAGACTACCAGTTTCCCAGGGCATATCAGATTGCAGACCTTAGCAAAAGGAGTTTGGTACTTCCCACAACATTTATTCTTTAACTGAAAACTCCTAAGTCCATGAAGACGTTTTTGATAATACTTAATTCATTCCTCTACGTCAGAATTTCGGCAGTATTGATATTTTGAGCCAGATAGTTCTCCATGGTGGGGAGCTGTAAAGTAAGTTGGCTGAAAA